>NW_019384890.1:99697-190661 GCF_000671375.1 Centruroides sculpturatus
TTGTTTCAAAGAAATATGCAACAATTTATTTTTTGTACATTAGTGACTAGACAAAGATATTTATTGATTATTTTTATTGATGCTAGTTTTAAAAATATGTAGCTACATAAATAGCTTATAATTGAAATTGATGATTAATGGTTTTTTGGTCTATTGATTTGTCTTTGTTTTTAATATTTAAAGTTCCAGTTAAGATATATCAATGTATATATTTAAATTACTATAAATATTTATGAAAAATAATTATAATTTTAGTTATATTTTAAATTATGGAACTATATTTAAATGCTATATAGTTTATTTGTTATATAGATGGAGTAATTTAATAACAAAATTTAAACACTATCTGACACTATCTACAATTATTTTTTTTTTTACCTGCGGAAAAAATTCTGTGCCATCTGTACAGATGATCTGAACTACTGGACTGATTTAATGACTTAACATAGGTAAATGGAGTGTTACTTGACCCAGTTCAGTTTTTAAAGATCTACTCAATGTGAATTCACTTCTTAAAGAAGCTATTTCTTTTTCATGTTTTGGAAAATTTTGAAAATTATTCTATGTAAAGTATACTGTATTTTTTAAAGATAAATTTTTCATAAAAATAAAAAGTTATGCTTAATTGCTCCCATTTCTGGGATGTTTTTTTCCTCCTGTCAAACTGAATGTTTCTAATATATAGGAAGATAAGTTATATATAATATAACTTGATCAACAAATGTCAGACCAGATAGTGTAATTGGAAAATTTTTTAATGTCTGCATTAATAATAAATTAATTACAGTATTAAAAACATACATAGTCATTCTTAACTTTGTGAATAATAAATTTTGAGGTGTGAAAAAATTACTTCAGAAACTTCAAACAATGAAGATATTAATTTTTTTTTTGTGTTATATAAAATATTATTCATGTACAAAAATCTGTTACGTTTAATATTTTTAGATGATAAATTTATTCTTAACATTTATAATTATGAATTATATCACAATTCAGAAGTTTCTGGATTATAACTTCTATTATATTTTATAATGTATTGTTATATAAAATAATAGTTTCATATAAACAATATATTATACTGCTTAAATTAATAAAGGTATTAGTCAGCCACTCTGGTGACTTGCGCTCTTGTCCAGATTCATATTCCTCATTATCCAACCACTCCCATTATGGATTGGCTGAATATTTCTTTGATGAGGTATTGGAAAAAGGCTCTCTAATTACTTTGCTGGTTGGTTGGAAATTAACAGATGGAATTTTTTTAATGCATTTGGTGTATTTAAATTAATATATATTTATAATTTATAAAATAATTATTTTCATCATTTATAACATAGTTATAAATGATGAAAATAGTATTATTATAAATAATAGCACTAATGTAACTTATTTTAATAAAATTCAAATAAATGTCTATGTTCTCATTTAGTTTGAATAATTCAAAAATTACAGAAATAACATTTTTAAAGGTTTCTATACTCTTTTTATACTTGAAAAAACTAAATTGCAGCCTGATATTTTTAAAGATAAAGTTAAATGTAAAAATTCTTATTAAAATAGCTTTTTTTTTTATTTTGTATTACTTTGTGAGATAAATGATTAGTTTCAGTTTTAAAGATGTTTCATAGAAATGTGATTATGCAATTTTACTAGAAATTTGGAAAAAAACAAACTACCTGTATATTACAAATGTTGATTTGAATATAATTTATATTAATATAATGCATTCTAAATTGTAGATACATTCAAATAGCCAAAGTCCCATTTTCTGTTAGCATAAAAGTCATATTATATTCGTGCTGTACTTAAGTTAATTATTAAATTATTTAATTTAATTGCATAATTTGACCTGAAGGCGTGTGGTTAGATACCATGTTGCTAAGATTAATAATAATTTAATATTCTGAAAATAAAAGTTAATTTTTTAATGATTTATAAGAATTCTCTAGTTATAATAAATATTAGAGAAAATTATTGCACTTTCTGTTGTTCAGTTTTCAGTTTCTTTCTGTATTGTGAAACAGTCGAATAAATCTTATTCATATTATAACATATGTCAATGTCAAATGTTTTATTCATAGATAAGAATTATCTTCTTTATACATTAATAATTCTATAGAAAATTGAAAATAAATAATTTATTTCATGAAAATTAGAATATATATTAATGCATATTATATGAATTAGATAAAATGCAGATTATATTTTGCAATTTTAAGCCAATTAAGTTAGATCTTCTCTCTTATTTCTGGTATAAAATTTCTGATATGATTTGTAAAATTTTACATTTAGGAAACATATTTCTTCTCTTTCTATTTTTTCAGTGTTGTATTATATAGTTCAAAGTTTATTTTAAGGAATAAAATCTCAAATAAATATAAATAATAATTTAAACCTTATTAAACTAGTTTAAAGTTTTGGTAACAGAATATAAATATAATTGAATGAAATTTTACATTCTAAATCTGAGAATGGCTAATAAATTTTAAATAAAATATGTTATTAAATTTTTAACTACTTTAATAAGTTGTACATTATTATTATTATTATGTTATTTAATAATTATGAAGGTGCATGCATATTGCTATAAACTATTACATTCTGTTAGCATCGCTATAACTGTCCCAAGATAAATATACCTATGTTATAAAATAGTGGAGAATGAAATAACAATAGTTAGTTAATTCAGTTTTGAATGACCCTCCTTTTTTTTCTTCTCCTTTGCTAGAACAGTGGATCTTAAGGTGTTGCAATGAGACTTCAGGAGCCCCATGATATGGATTGATGGAAGAAGGCAATGCAACACTTGGGCAATATGCCAAAGAGGAGTGCCTCCCAGAACTTCTTATAGGAAACTGGTCCCTATTTAGGTGTTACACACTTGGAAAAAACACAGAAAATGCCCTGCATCCAGTTCATTAATGAGGTTTAACCCATAACCTAATTGTGTTTAGTGGTTTTATCCACATCGTCACTGATGAGTGCTGGTGCCATGAAATAGTGCTGAGTAGTGTCATATTTCTTACATATCTTACATATCATTTCTTACATATGTTACTAAAAGTGCAATAATTCTAATAAAGAAGTATGGAAGTTGCAAGAAAAAATTTATCACTTCGGAGAGATGAATTATTTAGAAATAACAGAATTTTTTTACATTAAATATATTTACAGAAATGATCGGCACTACAAAGTTTTACTTCACACTAACCGTTTAATAGGACCAAGTGAGTGCATTTTACATTAGAAGCATTTCCACCAATGTCTATGCACTATTGCCATTGTTCCAGCAGTCTCTGTATTGCTGCAGCAAGCTATTCTTTGGGTTACTCCAGCATCACCACTGGGCAGCTGACTGAAGCTTGTCTTAAGAGGAGAACTTCTTGCCATGCATTACTTCTTTCTTTATATCGAACAGAGCATAGTCACTAGGTGCGAGTTCCAGAAAATTGGCAGATGCCGTAGCACTGTGTACTTTAGAGCCTGCAGAGTGTCCACCATATTACAAACTGTTACTTTTCCAGTTAGGGGCAGTGCCAATCAGTTTTGAACAGTCCTAATTCATAAAAAAAAATCAACAAATAATTCTAAGTGATATTAAAACTGTTACAATTAAATAAAACTTTTATTATATTTTGGATATTAAACTACAGTGGAACCTCGGTATACGTCTGCTTTAGAATACGTCCAATTCGGAATACGTCCTGTTTGGACGAAACAAATTTTGCTCGGTATACGACTTTTGTTCGGTATACGACATAATTCAATTATACGCGTCATCAATGAACAAGTAGCACTGTCGGTGTACTAGACTAGACGTTCGTGGTGCAACGGTTTATAACTTTGTTTAATTTCTTCTGATTTTAATTCTTAAGTAAAATTTTATTATATTTATTAATCACGAATCCCAAAAAGGCAAATGAAAAGCGACAGAAAACTAAAAATATGACTAGAATTACAATGGAACTGATGAAAGAGATTGTTGAGAAATACGAAGGTGGCATGCGTGTTCGAGATTTTAACTGTTGTTTACCGTATTCCGAGAACGACGATGTGGACAATCGCGAAAAATAAAGGCATTATTAAATCTGCTAACGTTGCGAAAGGGGTTAAATCAATTTCTAAACAGAGATCGAAGACATCAGATCATGTCGAGAAATTGCTTTTGCTTTGGATAACTGAAAAACAGTGTGCTGGTGACAGCGTATCAAAAGCAATTATTTGTGAGAAAGCTAAAAAGATACATACTGATCTCATGAAAAATCAAGCAGGAACTAGCCAGGAAAGCGAGATGTTTAAAGCCAGCCATTTTTTTACACGAGAACGGATTAATCATTTTTACATTACTTTTTATGGGAAAGGTTGGTTTGGTATAAGTCCAAACATCGGGAACGGATTAAGGTCATATACCGAGGTTTCACTGTACTTTAAATTACAAAATTCTAATATTTTTATTATAAAAATTAGAAATATTCTTTTAAATTAAAATCTCTTTATTAATAATGATTTATTATTATTAGAAGTAAATTGGTCTGTAAATGAGAATTTTTTTCTTCAAGTATTTAAAGTATTAAAATTAGAAACAAAATATTAAGAAGTACTATAATTCATAAGTATAAAGGAATTCTATTATATATATAATACACTTAATAAATCTTTCATTAAAGGAAACTCGGCCAGATGCATGATATTGTTATGCTCAAAAGCATTTGGTGGTAAAATGATGCCTTTCAGAATACATAAGAAATTTATGAATAAAAAATTGATTTCATTGTTTTTTTACCAATAATATATTATTTTACTTTTTTTGGAAATTTATGTTCAAACCTTGTCCAGATTCATTCATGATATGCAGTAATATACACAGCATTGTTCTCTCATTCTATCCCTCTTTCATGTTAGCTTTATTGCAGTCAGATCTATCCATATGGCATACAATATTCTTGTGCCTTATGTTAATCAGATAGTCAGTTAAAAAATGTTTTATTTACATTTCTAGTCTTATGTTTTCTTTCATTGCGAATGCATATATGGTATGTTTTAATTATTACATAACATTTACATTCAAATGATAGAATGACATTATAATTGTTAAAAATTGCATAAAATCAAAAAATTGATAAGTATTTTTATTTTTTCTTCGTATCAAGTTATAATTTGAAATTTTCTCATCAATTTATTGATTTCTTTATGAAATTCTAAACCAAAAGTATTGTCAAATTTATGAATCTTGGTTTTCAGTTAGACGACATGTTTTATTTTCCAATATGATGTTCAGTTAGAATGTCATTTCAATGACATATATCATATTTGTCATTGAAATGACATTCTAACTGAACTAATCTGATTCTATTTGAATATGAAACCTTATAATGACTACAGATTTAATTTAAAATGTTGGTTTCAAAACAAAACTGTTGCTGGATAAAGATATATATATATATATGTTGAAAGACAATTTACAATTAAATTAAAAACAAATGCATTTTATTGTATTTATTATGACTGTCATAAAAGAATATCTTTGTACATAAAAAGATTTTTAAAGTGAAATAATTCATAATATTAAATTTACTTATATGTTGCTGCAGTATATTTTTTAATAGCAAATGAAAAATGTGATTTAATAAACATTCATAAAAACTGCTTTATCTGCATCATTAGTATTAATATTCAAGCAATTCCTTTTTAGTAACTCATTCACTTAGCAACCATATAATGTCATTTTATTAACAGTAGCACAAATAACAGGTTACTATGTGTGTATGAATAAGTTTGTATGAGCAGTGATAAATTTAACATTGCAACAAGGAATTTATTGTTCTATATTTTAATCAGTATCATATGTATGCTTTTCTTTCTAGTAAAAATATTTAAAATAATTAATAATTATACTGAAATAAATTATTACTGATTCTCAAACTGTAAATTAGTTATCCTTTAGATGATATATATTGGGTTACTTGTCATTAAATACATTAATTTATTCAATATTTATATAAGATTATATTATTTCACATGCAGGTGGTGGTAGTTAAAATTTATTATAAATCAAAATAACCCATAAATAATTTAATTGATAAGAAATGGACTGATTTAAAAAAAGCAGAGTATCATTTGCTGTTGATTAAGAATAGGAGATATAGTTCATTTAACTGTTTATATTTACTTGTGTAAATCAGTACAGATAAATAGCTTTACTTTCACTTTCTTTATCATCATCATTTGATAAAAAAGATGATAATTAAAATTACTAGATGATTTAAGAATATTTGGATTGTTTTATGTAATTTTATGATGATGAACTTGTTTTAATTATAGTTACTGTCAAAGGAGAAACATGATTTATTTTCTTTATAAGAAAAATTATGATAAATAATATATTTCTGTTTAAATCCAATATGACTAAGACAAAACCTTTCTCACTTTGTTTCTAGCCATTTAAACACTGATTACAAATGTTTTCGGCCTTCTTCAGGTACACTGTGGTCTGCTAGGACGGCTAGAAACAAAGCGAGAAAGGTTTTGTCTTAGTCATTTTAAACAGTCCTAGCTCCAAATGCATAGAAGTTTAAATCCAATAATAGTTTAAGTTAAAATGTAAATATTTTGAAACTTTATTTTATTAAATATTTATTTTTCCTCTCCATTAGCATATTTGAGCTTACAGCTGTCTAGACTAGACAACATTGATATTATTTAATTGTCTGATAATATAATCCTTGAAGTGAAAGGAATGAAATATTCTTGTATCTTACTTTTATTAAGATTATTCAATTTTTATTACTTAGATTTTTATAAGGAAAAGAAATTTAAGTGAATATTAACTTACTTTTTCCTTTACAGTATTTTATTTGATGTTCCGTAGACACATCAGCAAAATCATCTACGTATTTTATTTGCATGCTTTAGTAGTAATAAACTTTTTATGTAAACTTTGTACTATGTCTGATAGTTTATGCTAGATTTACTTTTTATAGATTTCTTGTTGATCATATAAACATTTATTTTTAAATATTTTTATGTATTTAATTAAATCAAAGCCTAATCTGTACAGGAGAAAAAAAAACACTCTTTCAATAAAGAGGTTTACAAGTTACCTAACTCATCAGATACATTTCCAAACTGAAACATAAACATTCAAATTTCAAATTAGCACTTATGCGTTGAAAATTAATTAGAAGAGTTTCTTTAATCAAAGGCACTTTTCTATTAGTTAAACATCTACAAGCTAGATTACATTTCAGTTATAATTGAGCTAATTACAAAATGGTTATTTTCCAAATTAATTAATTTCTAATTGTTTATGGAGGCTACCTGCTTACTTTTAGCCAAATTATTATGTTTGGCTAATTTTATTCAAAAATGCTTTTTTACGATACAATATAAGTTAAGCTTAAATTTTTAACCAAACATAAGTTGAAATTGTCGGATTATTTTTAAAGGGATTTTTTTATTGTCAAGTATTCTACAAAATTGTGACAAGAATGAGATTAATTTTTAATTAATGCAATACATGATGATAATTTAATTAAGTTTTGAATTGTTAAAAATCCTGTTTGATAGGGGTATGACAGCTGTACTTTTTTAATAAATTACTTTTCAGTAAACAGAAATAAAAAAAATGCTATCCATGATTAAACTTCAATTTTTAAACTACAAAAAATAATTTATTTGTAACTATTCTAATCAAATTTAATACATATACATATATAATTAAAGAAAAAACTTGGTTTATGCTTCATAAACTTGTTATTACTTCTATTATATTTTAATTATAAATAAATAGAACTTTACTAAAGGAAATAATAATTAAAAAGTTATCTTTTTATTTGTTTTTTTATGTAATGATCAATTAAGTGTTACAAAATTGGTTATGGAGAAAAATTAATGATCGTTATAATTAGTAACTAGACAAGTAATTAAATATGCAAAATTTAAGCATGAAATAACTTCTTAATCTTTTATTTAGTGGAGGAATATATTTGAATATATAAAAAATTAATGGAATATATACATGTGTAAATAAACAACTTCACAAAGCCAATTTTAGATTAAAGCCAGGTGATCTGCTGAATTATCAGGCTATAATAAGGCTAATTTATTATAATTATTAAAACGATCACATGATAGCAGCTGAACCTTGTACCTCTAGACAAATTACTTTGTATCTAACTATTAACTTGGGTATTAAATTATTGAGCTATAATAAAGCTATGTATAAATTTACCAAAACAGTTTAAAAATCAAACGATATTAATGTTTCAAAAAGGTTGAATAACAATAGATTCGATGTTAATGAAAACAATTCTAGTAAACATATGCCAAAGAATGTATTGTTCTTGAATTACATGCTGTTTTAACACAAGTTGCTTGCTTCACATAAACAGGAAAATAGTTAATTTTGTGTTTATTGCAAATAAATTTTATAAAAATGCACAAGTTTTGAATATTTGTCAATTAGTCATTTAATTAAAGGCTTTTTTCATCCTTTCTAAAGTTGTTGTTCGTTGTCAATTTCATGCAATTAAATTCGTTGCATAACTTTTGAGGGTTTTTTTTTATTAACTTTTTACTAAGGTTTTAATACTTGAAATTCATTCTTTTGAACATAGCTTATATTTATTGAAACATTTTAATGCAAATTTACTTACAAAAGCATGTTTTGTAAACAAACTTCTTATTTCTTTATTAATCACCAGACGAAATGATAAATTAGTCTAACATCTACATTTGTTGTGACTAGTAAAAATAAAAATGCCTACAACCACTTAACTTTGAAAAAATATGTTAATATATAATAAAAGTTATAATATTTACATATAATATTTTAAACTTTATCATTTAAAATATGATATCATATTTTTACTTTTGCAGGAAAAACTACAACTGGTGTCTGTCTTGGGAGCTGGTCTGTTAGTTGGTACTGCCTTGTCTGTCATCATTCCAGAGGGAGTCAACACATTGTATACAACACAAATAAGTGAGAAGATGTTGAAATCTATAATTTTCAAAAACAAAAACGTAATTTCCTATAATTATTATTATCATGTCATAGATGGCAGATTGACAACAGGATAATTTTCATTTATTCAAATTAAACATATGCTTTGTTTTGGCCTAAATTTATAATAAATTTAAATCCTGTTTCACTGAGATTTTATACATGAGAATTAATTCTCGCTATATTTGAAATTTATAGATTTTTTTTTTCATTATTTATTTAATTTATATAAGTTACATGTTTAACTAGAGATGTATGGCATTTTTATTGAGATATTGTCATTTGCTGTATAAGTTTACTTACACAAGAATGTAAAGTTAATGTTATTATTTACACTTGGAAAAAAAAACAATCAAAATTCAGTCAGAATGACTAAGGACCAAAGTTTTTCTACATAAAATACTTTTAATCTTTTACAGATTCAGTTTCAAGCATATAATAATGCTTTTTTATGGGCTTATCAAACAGGAACTTAAGAGACAATATGGCTGAATTTAGACTTTATTGATATTAGTTACAAGAAAAGAATCGTTATCAATAAACTCTAAATTCAACCAAATTGTCTTCTAAGTTCCTGTATGATAAGTCCATAAAAATAAAAAATGATATTATATGCTTGAAACTGAACAAGTGACTAGAATTAACTAATTTTAATATGTAAACTAATGTAGTATAATCATAATCATAAACTCAATGAAATTTTTAGTTTTATTAGTTAAATTTTAAACTTACAATTGAAAAAGTTACTTTAAGCTTTGTTGAACACAGCAATACATTTATCAGGTCATTTAATAATGTGTCGTGTTTCAGATCAGCCATAACTCATAGAAATTTAACACAAGCTCTTTAGTCAGATAGTGATAAATGTATCATATTTTGCCACGTGCAACAAAATTACCAAATATGTTGAATTATGTCAAAGTTAGTAGATTAATGTGCATTTTGGAATTGGAAATTTGTTGCTACAGATACACATCATTATCAATTATTAAATCAATAAAAATAAAATACAATTTAATCTTCTCCATTTGTATATTAGATATTTTATCTACTAAGCAATTTTCTAATAAAAATAAATCTGTGGACAAAATTGATCAGAGGATAACTCTATCTGGTCGATAGAAAAATTTATTAGCCTAATTCTAAAACTAAGTCAAAAATACATCAAAATCAGGTAATTTGATTTTATACTGTATTTGGCTTGGCATCATCCTAAACCAAGTGCATATTGATTATACAGGGTGATTGGAAAATGTCTGGCCAAAATTTAAAGAGGGTTAGAGGGGATGAATATAAAAAGACTCGCAGTATGTGCTTGTCTGGAAATGCTGCGTGAAAGTCTTTGAGAGTAAAGAAAGTGGAAAGGTAAAAGGAAAGAGACACAAACAAATGTAACAAGCCCAACCTTTGCACAGCTCTCCCATTTCCATTCGCAGCTCCATACATCAGATGGATATCTGCTAGTTCAGCATTTGTGAAGCGCTGCATACTGTATGAAATCACAGTAGGGAATGACAGCTTCCCGCATTGCCGGGTTGTTTCGACTGCCCTACACAGTGCCCTCTACCACCTTCACACAGTACACAGTGTTTCCGGACAAGCATTGTACTGTGAATTTTTTTATATTCGTCCCCTCTAACCCCCTTTAAATTTTGGCTAGACATTTTCCTCTCACTCACTAAATATATGTTTGCAACTGTTTTGAAATACCTACAAAAAGCTGCTAATTTCTTATACAGTTTAATCATAGTTAAAAAATTGTCATTTTACAACACTTAATATATGTGGGTGTTGTTAACATTGCTTAATAAGATAATTATAATTTAAAATCATCATTATCTCAAAGTATATGACTAGAGAAGTTATGTGTATACAAATTAAAATGATATATTTAATTTGTAAAAATTATGAATGAATAAGAAAATTTTTTTATAGAATAAAAGAAAACAAAAATAGTATTAAATACTTAAATTTAATTATGTTAATATGTACAGTCAATGAAATAAAATTGAATTGATGAAAAATCTTTTCCAGTTAAACTAACTTCACTAAAATATCACATATTTGTGGAAGTATTCAAATATTCCTATGAATGTATTTTATTTTTTTAAGATTATATTTTTTTAATTAAAAAAAAAATATTAATACTTCTTTTAAGAAAACACTATATTATAAATGGTTCTCAAGATATATTATTATATATGAAAACTAATTTGACATTTGTTAATAATCAAACAATGCACCATAATCTTATTGTGCTATAATACTACCTATTCATTATTAAGATACTAAGCAATTTAGATTAGAGATGATGGCTCAAATGCTTATCTCTAGTCCTTATTAGTATTTTAATAATGAATTAGCTCAGTAAGATTCTGGTTACATTGTTTAATCAGTTACATTGTTAAACATTAAAGCATACAATTAAAAGATTTATCAAAAATACTTTAACAAATTCCACTATGTTAAAGTTGATAAGTTATCCTATTTGTAATTTTTTAATGAATACATTATATGCATAATAAAGATAGCAAATAGATAAATAATGATTAAAAATAGTTTATTTTTAACTGGAACATAATTAATCTTTTAAAACATTAGAAAAGTGAGGTTTTATTCTCAAAACACATCTTATTTTGATACTTAACCAAATACATTTCAAAATTTTTATGAAGTAATAAACTGACAGAACATAAATAGGTAGTCTCCATTTAACAAAAATGAAAAACAGCTTTTTTCCAGCCTTTCTTTACAGGCTTCTAGAATGAGTGACATCTTTCTCAATGGATAGGCACACTTACATATTGATAAAACAAAATATATTATATAGGATATTAATAAGCTAAATATACAGGTTGTTCTGCAAAGTAATCACAATATTGTTACAGCATGTTCTATATGCCTAGGGAATCTATAAATAGTCTACAAACATAGCCTCCAAACACATTGTTTCAATAAAAGGCAAGAAAGAATTAAAAAGACAAGTGAGCTATGTCCTGAAGATAAAAAGCTGAAGTGTAGCAAGGTTAAAGTTTTTCCACAGTGCTTAGAAATGTTGCAGAGCAGCAACCTACAGAGGTGCTAAAAAAAATGCATTTGAAGGGCTATGTTTAAAAGATATTTTTTGGGTGTCTGGCCTCTAGAACATGCTGTAAAAGTATTGTTATTACCTCATAGAACACCTAACCAAACGATTGCCTTAAATAATTGGGTTTATAAATCTGCTAACGATTAAATACTAAGTAATTTGATACTAGGGGTAGATGTTAGGCAACATCTCTTTTATTATGTAAAACTATATATATATATATATATATATATAAGTTATATTTATGGTTGTTATAAACCAAACTTTTAACATAACTATTATTACTGGTATAGTATATTAAATAGTATAAGTATTTATGGAAGACCACTTTCAAAATAATCATTTTCTGTTAGCATCCATATTGTTTGTCAAAACTGGAAGCCATTTTTATAATGTCTTTAAAGACTCTATTTGCCAAACCCTGACTTCTATTAGTCATTTCTGATCAGCAAATAACAGACCGTGGACATAACAGTGTCTTTCAATATTCTTACTCTTGATTTTACATCTGCAGGCTTTTATCTATTCCCAAAATGAAAGACAAGTTGAAGAGATGCAAATTCTGTCAGAATGGAAGTTAGTAACAAATGTCATTAAAGGCATAACAGAAAATAGCTTCTGGGACTGCCTTCACAAATGCTACCGATGCTGGCAGAAAGTAATATGATGTAAGAATATCTGTGTATTGATATAATAAAACTTTTGTGAGATATTCAGTTTATTTTTTCACTCTAATACTTTAATTTAAATACATAATTACAGTACATTTGTTAAATGTATCATATATACACAATCACTTACAAAAGACATTATATGAAAGACCTATTCAATACTTTACATATAAATTTATAAATTAATAATTATTTACTACATAGTTTAGAAAATTCTAAATAAAATAGGCTTACTATAAGTATAATTTGCTATGCAACACTTAAACCAATGAATTAATTTAAAACTATTTTTAAATTAAAAGAACACTAATGATTATTTTTAGCATGAGGTGCTAATTAACATACTTTTGACACATGAAAACATAAATTTACAACCATTGTCATTCTTTATAATTACAATGGTTGTAAATTTATTTATGAAAAATTATTTAAGAAATGCACCAATTTTTTACAAAAGAAACTTTTTTAGTTTTTGAATGACTTTTTCATTACTAATATTTAATTTTGAAAATGTAACTATATTTTTATGATCAAGGTAGCATTATTCTAAAAACTGTTTACTTGAGCCTTACCTTAAGGACTTGTTACATCACAAAAACTAGAGGACAACAATTGTTTTACAGATTTTATTGTAACACAAATCTGTATTCTAGCTATTCAGTATATTAATTGTTTTTAGTGTAACAAGTTTGTAAATAAAGTAAGGTTCTTTTGAACATTTTTAGAATAATTATACAATAAAGACAAGAAGCAATTAACATAATAAAAGTATCACTTTATCTTCATTTGCTATAAATTAACTTTAGAATGTTTTCAATTGCATTAAATTTAAAGATGATGACATTTCCACTGTCTGGAAAACACTTTTTCAATTACAGACATATTTACTTAGTATAATTATTTTATTTAGTCTTATGTTTTGTTTTGTTCTGCATCATTGGTCACGTGTTATTCATTCCCTTCATTGGAATACATCAAGGTGAAAATCTTTCAAAACAATTCAAGAGCAGAACATTAGTACAGAAATATTCAGTTACAATTATTTTTCTTTGCAATTTTGAATTTGCACTCTGTATTTATTCATGTCTGCTGAAAGTAATCGTTTTAAGAGATTGAATTTGAACCTTCAAAAAAATAATGCTGGTAATGGGTGATGGAATTTTGAATACCTGTCCTGGTGTATGAGTTATCTTGAAAAACTTTCACTAGAGATGGCCTTATAAAGGCCAAAAATAATTTGAGGTTAACATATAGAAACTGAAGATAAAAGTTAATAGGTTCCTACACAGTAAACAGTAATAGGTTTGATTGGAGGTACAGTATGGTATTTTATTACAGTAGAGCGTTGTTTATCCGAATCAATTGGGGACTGGGGTTGTTCGGATAACCAATTATGTACGAAAAAATATATTAATTTATCCCGTGTTGAAATTTTTCTCCGTTGCATGTTGCTTTGCATTGAATTTTCATCGATGTTAAGCCTAACGAAGACTATTGTATCGTTAAAAATTATTTTTTTTATTTTGTAAAACAAAATAAATATCTTGAAAAATATAAAAACAATAAAAAAATTATACTTCAGAAGTTAATTTAGTATCAAAAACGTAAAATATTTGTTAGGTGTATTAAATACTCGGTTCAGATGTCACGCCAACAGTTAACTTAATCAAAAACTTCATTAAGAAACTTCAGACTACGAGGCATTAAATAAAATTAGAAATATTTTAATCTTGCAAGCGCTTTCAACGTAAATATGTATGTCGTCTTCAGGCAATTCAAATTGAATAGAGAAATCGATTGCAAGATTAAAATATTTCTCCTAATTTTTTTTAATGCCTCATAGTCTGAAGTTTCTTAATGAAGTTTTTGATTAAGTAAAATATTTGAGTAGCCGAAGACATAGCCAAAGATTACAGCACCACAGCACTGGCGAAAATTTAAATTTGTCAACTGAAATTTCTTCGGATAAACGACGCTCTACTGTAATACAGTAGCAAGTACAGTACATACTCGGATTAGGTATAAATTAAACAGTTTTGACATATCTTAACAAAAATAGTTTGTCAGTACTTTGATTCCAGACTTTCTTTAATTAATAAGACACAACAAATATGTGTAGTCTTCAACCAATATTCGGCATGAAAATTCCAAACTAATATTGGCAAACGCTTTCGATACCCCTCCTGGGCTCTTCTTCAGGCCAAATTTAATGTACTGGATTCTTAAATCGAATATTTTTAAATAAGAACGTGCTCTGTTACTAGAAGTTCAAATAAGAAAGGTAATCACATGCCTTTCGGAATTATAATTTCTTTATAATTTATATTCGTGGAGATATGTTGTGCGCATCTTATAATAATCTCGCATATTTTATAATCACGTGCCGTTTCTAAAAATAATTTTAACTAGTGGATATACGATTGTGCACATCCCATAATAATCTGGTGTATCGTATAATAAATTACGATTCATCCTCTCCAATAAATACTGCCACGCTGTTGAGAGATTCATTTCTTCTTTAAGATTGATGCAGGTTAGTTTGCGATCTGCTTTGTAAATTTCCATCGCTTCCAAAGTTCTTAGATGTTCATGATGATGAGTGGTGCGGATGACCCATGCCTCATTAAAAATCGGGGTTATGTCTTATATCTTAAAGAAGAAATGAATCTCTCAACAGCATGGCAGTATTTATTGGAGGATGAATCATAATTTATTATACAATACACCAGATTATTATGGGATGTGCACATCGTATATCCACTAGTTAAAATTATTTTTAGAAACGGCACATGATTATAAAATATGCGAGATTATTATAAGATGCGCACAACATATCTCCACGAATGTAAATTATAAAGAAATTATAATTCGGAAAGGCACGTGATTACCTTCCTTATTTGAACTTCTAGTAACAAAGCACGTTCTTATTTTAAAATATTCAATTTAAGAATCCAGTACATTAAATTTGGCCTGAAGAAGAGCCCAGGAGGGGCATCGAAAGCATTTGCCAATATTAGTTTAGAATTTTCACGCCGGATATTGGTTGAAGACTACACACATTTGTTGTATATGACCCGGTGTGGGAGAAATCCTTGATTAATAAGACATAAGTGAAACTCATAACCAATCAGAGAAAAATAGTGTTATTTTAACTGTGTAGTGTATTGCAAGAGATGTTTCTCAACTACAATGTATGAAAAAAATCAAGATGTAATCACTGAGCTTTGAATTTGTAATTGACACTGGTCCATAATTTGAGTTGTAGTGGTTTTCAGATAAATGTGGAAAAGATATTGAATTTAGGCTGAAAATGCAGGGGGAGAAGTATATTTCAAGTTTGAGGTTTTCAAGCTAAACATGATTGAGATAGACAGGTTCAACATTGTTAACATTTTTACTTTATATTAAATCTATTAAAAATAATGGAAAATAATGTCTATAGAATGATGATGATAAATTTTTTATTTAGCTGTTTAATCAAGACAATTCAGTAAAAGTATAAAAATGCAGTTTATTAATTAATGCACAAATTTTCTGCATGGGAAAGAGTGAATATTTTGTTTTAATTCAAACCAATGCAAAATTTCATCCATTAAACAGTGTTTGAAGAGTTTCAAAATATGTATATATATATTTTTTTTTAATTTAGACCATGGTTCAGTAAGACAAACTTATCCTGACTGCAAGCACATAATTGTGTATGTAGGCAGCAATAAAATAGCAGCTGAACTTACCAGAAATAAAGTACATAATGTTTCAATTTCACATAGTTTTTAAACAGTTTTCTTCCATTTTGGTGAATTTTTCCATGTAATATCTTTACACTTAGCCAAGATGCTTTTATTGTAATTTTTTGCAGCTATTGCTATATTATTATTTTTTCTACTGCAAATTTTCCCCAAATTTCATTTGCGCAATCATATTCTACACGTGTGGTGATCCATTATAACTATTTTCCATTTCAAAACAAAACCACAAAAAGATAAACAAATTAAAAGTTTTGTTGCTGATACTTTAATTGTCTAAGAATTTATCCATCTTTTATATATTTTATTATTATGTTACAGTATGAAAAATGCTGAATATAACTTTTATTTTTCAGAAGTTCTTCAGCAGAAAGTGCAGATGATTCATTCAAGTGATTCACATTTAACTAAAAGTGTCCAAGATACATTGGTAGAACATGCGCATATACACAGGCATGACGATAGTGCCGAAACACATTCTGTAATTGGTGTGGCACTTGTGTTAGGGTTTGTTTTTATGTTGTTGATTGATCAAATTGGATCGTCACATGGACGTATGCAATCTGGTAAGAGATTTTTATTTTTATATAATTCATGTTTATAATTGAATATATATTATTAATTTTATGTACTTTTCATACAATAAAATTACTTAAAGAATATTATTGTTCATTGTATGTACACTGTACATTTTTTGGTTCTAATACTTTACAGTCAAAATAATAATTTGAATTTTTATTACATCCAGTAAGACTTTTAGATAAATTTTAAAAAAATTGCTGGGATGAGAATATATTTCTTGAGACTATACATACTGGATAAAGTCAATTTTATTCGGTCCCTTCACACGCTGTTGAGGTAATAACAGTTCCACAGCGGATGAACAACATGTGAAGGGACCAGATAAAATTGACTTATCCAGTATGTATAGTCTCAAGAAAAACTTTTAGATAGAGTTGTCGAAAAATTAGCATCCTCTAATTCAATGGTCTCAAAAGTGGGGTACGCCAAGTTTCCCTTCAAAACACTGCATGTGTGTGCTGTTCGCAGTCTGTCTAATCTTAAAACAGTCATCCTCCTGAAGAAGTATTGCTCACAATCACATGCAATCATACATGGAAAAAATTAAAATTGCAGGTAGTAGGAAATTTAGCAGGAATTATAGTGGAAATTTAGCAAATTTTATTATATTATACGGGGTACAATTTATAATTATTTTTGTCCTAGGATGCACGATCAAAAAAGTTTGGAGATTTACAGGGGTGCAATTCAGCCAGCACTCCTCTATGCTGTACAGGTCTAGGGCCACCAAAGTCCATAACTGTAAAAAAATGTTATCTGTTCAAAGGATTGCAGTTCTCTGTATTTGAAAGGCTCATAGGACCGCACCCACTAGTGCCCTTTAGGTAATGTCAGGGTTGACCCCTATTGACTTAGAAATTAAATGCATTATTTGCAGGAAAATCTCATCACTTTACTGTGGCAAAATTATAGCGACTCGGATGTCAACAAATTGATTAGAGTAGGTGAGATTTTCCCCAGTCTGACTTTGATCGATGATATCAAAAATTCAGCATCAACAAAAATACCCTCCCGACTGACGATTATTCCCCTCCCGTCAGCTTGTCCCTGACGTTTACGAAGATTCAGGTTATCATCCCATGTTTGGCATTTACACTGATGGTTCTAAGATGAGTGATGATGTGGGTGCTGCTTTTGTAATTTACTCCTTCTTGGGCCGTGATCTTCAAAACACTTGTTTCTGTTTAGGTAGGTACTGCTCACTAGCACAGGCAGAAACTTTAGCTATTTATATGAGCTTAATTCACATTAGGCGTAGGAAGAACAAAAGACACTACTTACACTATCACATTTATTCTGACAGTAGAGTAGCTTTACAGAGGATTGCAAAGTCTGATAGCCACTTAAAACTTGTCCATCTCATACATCACATTCTCAGACACTTAGTGGTCTTTGTACCTTGAACGCTGTGAGTTCGGTCGTGGGTTTGCACCTCACTTGGACAGGCTGGCCACGTGGAGTTTTCCAGGTTTTCTCCACATCTGTAACTCCTAAGTTTCTCTTAAAAAGACCTCCCAGACGGCATCCCCCTAGGCAGATTGCCCAAGTGTTGTGTTGCCATAACTTAACAAACTCAGACACTTAGACAACAACATTAGAATAGCTTTCCAATGGGTCCCGGGTCATGTGGGATTTTTGGCAACAAGACCGCTGACTGTCTTGCCAAATAAGCTGCAAAGTCTTCAGTAACTAGTACTTTCAGTTACATTCCTACCTCTTACATCAACAATCATGTCGAGAAGCAAATCTTCATTCTCTGGCAAGACAGCTGGGACGATGACACCACTGGTAGGCTCACCTACACTTTCATCCCCAAGGCTGACACTACTGCAATTCTTTGCCACTTTTACTCTAGTTTACCCTCACTAAGCTACAGGACACAGTAACTAAAGCAATACTTGCATAGATTTAACCTTGGGGACAATCCACAATGCGACTGTGGTATTCAGGAGGACCAAACACCACTTCACTTAGTTTTTTGCTGCAATAGGTACAGTCACATTAGGGATAGTTTAATGAGAGCTTCTATTCTTGAAGGGTACAACTGGCCTTGCAACCTGCACCAACTCATTCACACATGTACTGTACAATGTTCCATCATTTATTCGCATTCATATGTCTCTTAGTGGGGCTCTAGAGAGCTGTATCCAGGGGCACAGATAGCAATTAGCTTTCCCTTGTTCTTATTTTCCATCTTTTTTTTCAGTCTAAATTCAGTTAGTTTAACTAAATCCTAGTTGTAAGGTAGATTAGGGACTCTTAGCTTGGTTTCCGGTTAGGTTAAATTAGATTAGGGTTTGTTAGTTTTAGTTGTCTTGTTAGGTTCATCCTAGGTTATGGTATGTTAGTTTAGTTAGTGAGTAAGTTAATGTTTAAAAAGTAATAATAATAAATACATAAATAAAAATATTTGGGGGGTCTTGCTTATTTGTCTCTGTCGATTCATTTGTTGTGTCTAGTTTGTCATTGTGTTCATTTGCTTTTCGCGCTGTCTGTCTAGCTGTTAAGTAGTATTAAGATTCGCGATCACATTCAGCTTGTTAGTACAGTGGTACCTCAGTTGCTGGGATGAGAATATATTTCTTGAGACTATACATACTGGATAAAGTCAATTTTATTCAGTCCCTTCACACGCTGTTGAGGTAATAACAGTTCCACAGCGGATGAACAACAAGTGAAGGGACCAGATAAAATTGACTTATCCAGTATGTATAGTCTCAAGAAAAACTTTTAGATAGAGTTGTCGAAAAATTAGCATCCTCTAATTCAATGGTCTCAAAAGTGGGGTACGCCAAGTTTCCCTTCAAAACACTGCATGTGTGTGCTGTTCGCAGTCTGTCTAATCTTAAAACAGTCATCCTCCTGAAGAAGTATTGCTCACAATCACATGCAATCATACATGGAAAAAATTAAAATTGCAGGTAGTAGGAAATTTAGCAGGAATTATAGTGGAAATTTAGCAAATTTTATTATATTATACGGGGTACAATTTATAATTATTTTTGTCCTAGGATGCACGATCAAAAAAGTTTGGAGATTTACAGGGGTGCAATTCAGCCAGCACTCCTCTATGCTGTACAGGTCTAGGGCCACCAAAGTCCATAACTGTAAAAAAATGTTATCTGTTCAAAGGATTGCAGTTCTCTGTATTTGAAAGGCTCATAGGACCGCACCCACTAGTGCCCTTTAGGTAATGTCAGGGTTGACCCCTATTGACTTAGAAATTAAATGCATTATTTGCAGGAAAATCTCATCACTTTACTGTGGCAAAATTATAGCGACTCGGATGTCAACAAATTGATTAGAGTAGGTGAGATTTTCCCCAGTCTGACTTTGATCGATGATATCAAAAATTCAGCATCAACAAAAATACCCTCCCGACTGACGATTATTCCCCTCCCGTCAGCTTGTCCCTGACGTTTACGAAGATTCAGGTTATCATCCCATGTTTGGCATTTACACTGATGGTTCTAAGATGAGTGATGATGTAGGTGTTGCTTTTGTAATTTACTCCTTCTTGGGCCGTGATCTTCAAAACACTTGTTTCTGTTTAGGTAGGTACTGCTCACTAGCACAGGCAGAAACTTTAGCTATTTATATGAGCTTAATTCACATTAGGCGTAGGAAGAACAAAAGACACTACTTACACTATCACATTTATTCTGACAGTAGAGTAGCTTTACAGAGGATTGCAAAGTCTGATAGCCACTTAAAACTTGTCCATCTCATACATCACATTCTCAGACACTTAGTGGTCTTTGTACCTTGAACGCTGTGAGTTCGGTCGTGGGTTTGCACCTCACTTGGACAGGCTGGCCACGTGGAGTTTTCCAGGTTTTCTCCACATCTGTAATGCCTAAGTTNTCCACGATACGAACAAAAACTCACCATACGACGTTACATTAGTTCGCATTTTTCATTTGTTTTTCTTACTACAGTTATTTTTTTAAATGTATTACTTGGCTTTAATTTGAGTATGTTTTTCGCGTTGGAACGAATTATTTGGTTTTACATGTAATCGTATGGGAAAAGATTATCCACCTTACGACATTTTCATGATACGATCTCAGTTTCGGAACGGATTAATTTCGTATCCTGAGGTACCACTGTATTAAGTAGATATAAGTCTTCCTACCAACAGCCACTTGGCAGTAACTTCTACACTTAGCTATTCATGGTGGCACTCAGTTATTGGTGTTATCTACACTGAGGTTTTCTTTTAGACCCTTTGGGGGACTACGGCCTTGCAGCCTAAAAATTGCAAAATAACATCAAACATACAGGGTACTGTAGCCATATGTATGCCGTTCAGAGGGATCCTACCTTTCTCTACTGTCTATCTTCTCTCCCTCCTTATTCTTCTCCCTCCTCCTTTCACTTGTCCTCTTTTCTGCCGGCTAAACACTTTGTGTACAGCCAATGTCTTTCTTGTATGTATGTATGCATGCTCTAATTAATAATAATTTGTAATTTTTGCATCCAGTTAAGTTTTGCTGATTATTGATTGCATTGAAAAACATTATAACCATTTATTTTATTAAAAAAGAATCACGTTATATTAGATTAATTTATAATATGTGGCTATTTTTCATTATATGTAATTTTTAATGAAAACAGAATAAAAGAACAAATTCCTTTTAACTCTAGTCTTTGATCTTTTATTGTTGTCAAATCTTTTGTTATATTAATCTTGATATTTTTCTGTTGCCCAGATTCTTTTCCCTATACATATATATTTGAACCTCAGTCCAGTGCCATCATTTGTTTATCTGAGAAATTAGCACTAAATCAAAATGGTGTTAAATAGAACTTTAAAGAATAAGAATTATAAATAGTAATGTATTTCTATATGTTATTTTGACAGTTTTATAATTTGATGATAACAGTCAAAAGCCATAATGACAGAAACAATTTGCTTTATTCATTTAAGTTTATTTGGCATTTCTAGTAAGAAACAGTTAAATATTTGATAGCAAGATATTCAAAAATAAAAAGCTAAAAAACTTGGTTTACTTGACAGCTGACTTCAAAGTTGTAAACTTAAGTATGGAGTATTTTAACTTAATTAACTTTATATATATTTATATATATATATTCATATTTTATCATCAAACTGTAATATAAGTACAGAAATTTTATTAAACAAAATTTTTAATATTTTTAGATGTTGAAAATGGCATGAAACAAGATAAATACAAAATTACTGCAACTCTGGGATTAGTTGTTCACGCAGCAGGTAAATTAATGTCAGTCGATAAACACACTTTTAATTTAGATAAATACTTTTATCATATTAATTTCTGATTCATAATAATCATTTATCATCTATAATTTAGTGTTAACTTTGATAAAAATCTTAATGAATTGATTCTTAGTACATTGCTTAAAGCAATGAAACTTTATAGAAGTTTTCAAAAATTTCTAATTTAGATGGAGATTAAATAATTAAATATTTAATTTTGTTCTAGCTGATGGAGTAGCATTAGGAGCTGCAGCAACTACATCTCATGCTGACATTGAAATTATTGTTTTTACTGCAATTATGCTTCATAAGGTAATGAAATCAAAGAAATAGATTTAGTTTCTTCTTTTAAGTTGTATATTAATTAAAATATCAATCAGTTAAAGAATTTTATGTGATCACATCACATTGTTAAATATTTAATGGTGCCAAAATATATTTTTATGCAACAAATTTAATAGTTATTATTTTTGAAGATATTAAATGCGTCAAAATAATTGAAGGATTTATCATTTTTAAATCAGTTATTAGATGATTTATCAAGGTTTAGTTTTAATACTTCAGTGTTTATGTTATAAAAGCAAGATGTGTTAAGGAATATTATATCAGATTTGTTTTTATAGATATTGTCAATTCAACTTTACTGTCCTCTGATACATTTAGGGTGTATATTAGAGAATTGAATTAACACTAAATAAGTGAAGTTAGAAAAATAATATTTCCATTCATTGCATTATTTCTTTAGTGATTGGAAAATTCTACACATCTTACTAGAATTAATTTGTCAAGAAACCACAATATATTATTATAACAAACTGCTGTTAGAATGATTAATAGAAGTTTTGTTTTATAAATATTTCCCTACCGTTAGTTTTACATACAAAAAAAAATTATCAGTTCTATTGAAATTTCAAGCAGATATTGCAATACTATTATTTTATCAGTACAGTGAATGATTGATTAACGAACATCATCCATTCAAAAGCAATGTTTACTACTTGAATTGTTCATTAATTAACCGATTATCAATTTACCATAGATTTTTATGGGAATTTGATTAATTTGTTCTGGAGATCCAAAAAATAAATTAAAAAAATTATATAATTCATTATGTACATAAATAGATGTAATAAGAAATTATAATTTTCTACTATGTCTATTTACATGTAATAATAAACTAAAAACAATCCATTTTTTCATGGGTGGCACATCTTTGTTTTTCATTACTCCTTTTTCTGCTTTAGTCTTGAGTCTAAGATTGTAGCTACTGTAAATCTGTTGAAGCCATACTGTCTAGCAACATCAGACATCTTCTGCCCACTCTCTACTTTGGTTATCTCTTTAGTTTCTATGGTGAACACAGTTCTTGACACTTTACTCTGTTAAGGCCCCATAATGTTATCAGTTTTTTTTTTTTTTTTTTTTTAATTAAAAGTTCACAAAGCACTTACAAAAATTCAGAGAACAGAAATCAACTAGTGCAAAACAAAGTTATGTATACAACTGTGGAAGTCTCATTCCATAAACCATTCATAGATGCACTAAAATATAGTTTTACAAATCTTAAATTCAGCATCACTTTTTATTTGTTCTGTGAGGTGTTCATTATTCAAACATGTGTTTGTTGTGTGAACATAAAAATCTTTTGCAAAAGTGTTCATTGTCCAAACTGTTTGTAAACTGATTACCCACTATATATAAATCTTGTTTATTGAATTTATTGCAAATTTTAAGTCAGTTGCATCAATTAATATTTATAAGAATCTGATTCTGAAAATTTCTAGAATTTTTTTAATTCTCAAGAATTACATAATTATGTGAGCTAAATAACCTTAACTGTTTCTTGCAACTATTTGTGAAATAACCTGTTTTTGCAGGCTATTTAGCAATAATTGTAAGAAGTAGAAAGTAGTAGTAGTAATACAAAGAACAATTCTTTTAGGAATTATTGCTATTAATAAAGCTGGTTTAGAAAAGATTATATATATATATATTTATATTATGAAATATGATATTTTTTTAGTTAATTTTTAGATTAATTAATATTAATGTCTAAGCATATTTACTGTAAATACAAAATAAATGTATTTGAATTGTTATAGTAAAATTTGAAGTTTATTTCATAAATTAGACTGTTTTTGAATTTCAAATATCTCATTATTTTGTTCAGAAGTTCAAAAATAGTTAGTAATTTTAAGAGAAATTGCTTTAAAATGTATTCAGGAATATATATTACAGAAAATATTTTTTCTCTGAATAATTATTTATACTCGGACACTAAAAGTAAAGTTAGTTTATTTATGCTTGCATTTCAATTACAGTCGACCCCCCCTATAACACTGTTGATTATTCCGTTTTATATGAATTCCATGTTGTACGAGTCACTTAGATTTTACAAATACGTATGCCAGGCTGTGAATGGCTCACGTATTTGTAAAATCTAAGTGACTCGTACAACATGGAATTCGTATAAAACAGAATAATCAACAGTGTTATAGGTGGGTCGACTGTAACTATATTAATATTGTCATGCATTAAATTATACTGTATAATTGTAAAATTTAAAATATACAGAAGTTGCACTTTTGATATCTTGTTTTATAATTAATTACTTAATGTCATTATTTTTAACAAAAAAAAAATTTATACATAATATTTTTATTGTAGGCACCAGCAGCATTTGGATTGGTTACATTTTTGATGCACGAAGGTTTAGATAGAACAAGAATACGAAAACATTTAATCATATTTGCACTAGCAGCACCTGTTTTAGCAATTGTAACATATTTTGGTATTAGTCAGGTATGTAGAAGTATTATTTGTTTAGTAAATTTTTATATTAGCAACTGATTTTAAATGTTTTAACAAAGATAGTATGTATAAAAACAGCTAAATCACTTTAATAAAAGTAATATATTCATTACTAATTACACAAATGATTTTCATCTACATTTTTCAACAATTTGATTTTGATATGGATTATTTATTATATTGAATACATAAGTTAAATATAATTGTTTTCGAACAATAATCAATTTTCATTTTAGTCATTTGCATATGCACACACACTTAGACATTTTTACATTAGTAAAACAGTAAAACATTAGGATATATTTATAATGAATCACAGCAAAACTTTGCAACAAATTTGGTTCTTTTCTAATATTACTATCTATTTTACTAGATGTCAATACTAAATAAATAATCTTATATTACATTCTCACTTTTACACAATTGATTTCTTTGCTCTAGTATTATAAATAAAATTAAACAAAGTATAATTTGCTGTTTGAAATTCTACATTATAAAAATGAATGACAAATGTTAGATAGCAAATTTAGAAACAAGTTCTACAGTCCAATGGTGAATTTTCCGATAGTTTCCAGTGACGCATTCCATGTGTCACTGGAAACTATCAGAAAATTCACTAACTTAAACAAGGAAGTAAGTCCATGGGAAAAGATCTAATCATATCCTTTGATTTTTTTTTTTTTTTTTTCTTTTTATGAAAAATGTTTTGAATAAAATTTTTTGTTAAGTCCTGGCTCATACAAAATTGTCTTGTAAATTATATTTTTTTTTTGTTACAAGAGAACTTAAGAAACTTAAGCTTTTACTATCCAGCATAAATTTACATCAAATTCAACATCTTTGACTAATTAATTAATTAGCCAAAAACATTTCTTCTGGTTTAAGCTTAGTAAAATTACTGTCTTTTATTAACTTACAGTAAATAAGTGAATCTATCAAATATTGAATAATGTAATATGTACTTAAAATTACAATTTGATACGTTTAATACATGTAGTTTATGCAATTATAAAATAAAACTTAATATAAACTTAAAATCATATATTGTTCTTTAATTTTGCTGTGTCAAAATCTCATTTAATGTCTCTGGTAAAATGCATAGTATTTAGTTAATTGTAAAGAATTTAACTTGATTTTATTGCTGAATTTGTTATAAATAACATTTGCATTAGATTGTTATAAGGATTTTTCGGAAAACTTGCACAAAGAAATGTATATCATTGTGCAGCTTACATACAAAAAAAAATTATTAATTTGCATTTCAGACGTTTAATTTTTTAGTCATAATGAAAGTTCAGTTCAACAAATTTTAAAATCACACAAAAATTTTTGTCATATGGTAAATATTAAACTAGCCAAAAACTTGTTATAAAATGCTTCACATGTTTTGATGATTATATTTTCTCTTCTCAATATTGCTACCAATTTGACTATTAATGAGGACTTATCACATCACAGTCAAAATGTTACCAGATTAGAACTATTTTATTCTTTTAATTAACTTCATAGTGTATAATTCAGACATTTTGGAAACCATCAAATTGTCTTTTGACCTCTCTTCAGTTGGAACATTCAATTTTTGTAATTTATTTTAGAAATTTTTATAATGTTGCCTATGTTTAAACTTTAGAGAAGTACAATTTTATCAAATTACTACAGTTAAATCATGTAAAACATCTTATTTTTGCCAAGGAAATGGCTTTTAATCACAAACATTTTCAGTTTGTTCTACAAATCATCTTCAAGCATTGAATTAAATTCTACAGGGTGGGGCAGGAAGGAAGGATATTTTTTCACAATCACAAAATCTTAACATCTGCAATTGTTACTACAAAAGATATTTGTTGAAAGATGTCAGTTCATATTGAAATAGCATTTTACAGAATCAAGTGTGGAAAACATCTTTCATGTGGTATCTGTTATCAGTGATTCATTTCTGGAAATGATTTCGGTGATTTTCATGCAAATAGCTTCCTTTGATTCTTGCAAAGAACAGGTTTATGCTCATATACACGTGTTTTCAGGTGTCCCCACAAGAAATAATTACACGTGGATAGGTTGGATGAGGAAGCCAATGAGTGTCGCCGAACCTGGAAATGAGGCAACCAGAAAAGAGACAACGAATAGCATCAATTGATGCTCTAGCTATGTAAGCCATTGCCCNATGTTTGCTTAGCATTTAGTGAATGCCAAATGTACGGAACCACCTTAATAAAAGTTAAACAAACTCATAAGTTAGTACTGAAACACCAAGAAAAGACTAATTTGAACTCAGCATATTGTCCTTAACAAATTTTAAACATGGTTTTATAAAAAGAATTGGTTTATTGATTAAATTTTTCATGAAATATGAATACACATGGAACACAAAAGTCAGTTATTTGTGGTAAAGACTAAATTGCAATTCACTAATTACATTAACTAAAGTTTACAATTAATTTAATAGTATTTTTATCATGTATTTATCAAATTTATAAAAGATGATAGATAAATATCTTGTGACTACTAAATTCAGTTCTTAATTCATAAATGTACAGTACCTAGAACACAAAACAAAGTACTGTTGACTAAAATCTGAGTTATTCTACATAATAAAATGTTAACTTAAAACATGATAATTAAAATATTCTTCATACATTTTATTTTTCAAATTTCAAGTGTTTTTTTAACGTTTCTGATAAAATAATCAATGACAACAAATTTAATTTATTTATTGCTAGAATTTGAATAAATTAATTCACAAAACATTATTAAAATCTAATTTAACAATGAATTAATTTTATTTCAATTTAATTTGAATTACATTGAGTTCTTTTATTTTGAAAAATAGTTGATAAAAAAAGAGGTTTCTTTTTAACAAAATTAAAATAAACGTGACATTATAAAATAAAATAAAAAATATTTTCATAATTATATTTAGATTTATTGAATTTTTATCTCATTCAAAATGCTGTACAAAAACATTAAATAAGTGTGAAATAATGGAATTATTTTCTTTTGAATGTAAGACAGATATATTAGTCAGTAATGTCATTTAAATGTAATTGTTTTGTATATTAAACTGTATTATCGTTTCATCAATTATTATTATTATTTGATTTTAGTTTTGTGTGGTGTTTCCATTGTTTTATTCTTTTCTTCGTATTTGAATTTGTTGTATTTGAAATTTTGTTAGAACTTCATATTCTAACAACAGAATGTAATTCAATGCTTGAAGATGGTTTGTAGTACAAGCAAATGTTTGCAATTAAAAACAGTTTCCTTAGAAAAAATAAGGTGTTGTTTGGGATTTACGTTAGGCTGAGACTCCACTAGCATAAAAATGAGTGTAAAACCCCTTGCCGTAAAAGTTTTTAATCACGTGATCCTGATATTTTACATCTGAGCAGATCGTAAAACCATTGTAAAAGCGAATTGAGCAGTGCTCAACTTTTGATGCAAATATGGCCATAAAACAGTACCATCCACCAATCAGAAGTCAGTGAAATCNGAATCGTTTGTTTACGAGGAGAAAGGAATTTGAGGTCGTTGAAATTTCAGGTCATATATATGATTTTCCTTTCTAGTATGTAATATATTATAAAAAAAGGACTAAATTGACAATTTCCATCGAAAATTTCCGCATCTGGCTTTTGTCACTTAACCTTTTCGACTATACTTTTGCGGTCAATGACCAAATCTTCCTCGAGAATGGATATTGAAACCCTTCAACGATACGTAACCATCGACATGTCTTAAAAATAAACAATAATAATATAAATTTTAATTACTAGTTCCAAACAAGCAGCTATCTTTTGTATTCATTTAACTTTTTAAAAAACAAAAACTGACTACTTAAAACTTTAAAAAGAGAACAATAGAAACTGATCCTTAAATTGCA
Source organism: Centruroides sculpturatus (assembly GCF_000671375.1). NCBI lineage: Eukaryota > Metazoa > Arthropoda > Arachnida > Scorpiones > Buthidae > Centruroides > Centruroides sculpturatus. The sequence continues at coordinate 128,725 of NW_019384890.1, forward strand.
TTATATTAATTGTCTAATCAGAAGTTCTACTGAACTCTTTTACAGAGATGGTAATTATATTTTATCATTTTTATTCCTTCATTTTCATTTACATAAGTATTTTTCCAAAGCTTTAAATTTATTTATTTGTTTTTTTTCAACTGTATTATTATTATTATATTTATGAACTGATTTTTCATAGCCTCTGTATATTCAGGAACTAAATGTAAATTACAGTCACTAAATAATTTTTGAAATTTGTAAAAAAGTTAATTTATCATAATAAATAAATTTTCATACATAGAAAATTTTATTTTTATTATTTGCATTTAAAATGTTATTCATCCATTTATTATTTTTTTTAATAGGTTTTTTTCTATAGTTTTGTTTAATTTCTTTTCCCTACATACACCTTAAAAATAGTTTTATTAGTAATTAAGTAATTATACACTTTTAAACATCGTTTTATTTTTTATTGATGTTTTCATATTCAGCATTTTTAATTATATTTTCTATATTTTCTACTTTATCATTTTCTATTGTAACTAATTTTTATCAGCTCTTAAAACTTTTAATTTGTTTTTATTTAAGAATCATCATAGCTTTTTTTTCAATATACTTTATTTTCATATTTTTTACTTTGACTACAGTTTTTAATACTTTACTTAATTTACCTCTCTACTTTTTGATTGTCATTTATAATACTTTCTATTTGTATAATAATTCTTCTGTATTTATTGAACATAGACCATTAAATTGTACATGGAAATGTATATTTTGGAGTTAATTAAAAGAATAAAGAAATTTTAATCTGGTCACTCTTTTTTTGGTTTCATAAGTTCTCATTAATAGCTATATTGAAAGTAGTCAAAAACTTCTGCTATAATCTGTTTAAAATTTGGTAAAATATTTATTAACCTACAGCAGATTTTTTTTTCTTACAAGTTATTGCACTGCATAAATGTTTACTCCTTTTTCTGTAGCTCAACTTACGTGCAAACTGTAAAATTGGCTCCATACATTCAGTATTTGCTGTTTGCTAAATAAGTACCTATTCATTCCCTTTCATTCAGCTCAATATACTGACAGAATGGGAAACGGTAAATACTGAATATTATTCTTGAGTAAATCATCCATGCTACTACTCTGTATTGGTTAAATGTTTGCTTAGCATTTAGTGAATGCCAAATGTACGGAACCACCTTAATAAAAGTTAAACAAACTCATAAGTTAGTACNCCTAAAAACTTCACTAGCCAGACCTCCTCCACAATCCAGACACATATGCAAATAGGTCACGGGATTAAAAGTTTTTATGGCGAAGGTTTTTACACTAGTGGAGTCTCGGCCTTACTGCTGACAGTGTGTTTTCGAAGATACTACAGTTAAATAAATTACAATATTATATACATTTATAAGACTATAAATAATATAAATTTTAATTACTAGTTCCAAACAAGCAGCTATCTTTTGTATTCATTTAACTTTTTAAAAAACAAAAACTGACTACTTAAAACTTTAAAAAGAGAACAATAGAAACTGATCCTTAAATTGCATTATATTAATTGTCTAATCAGAAGTTCTACTGAACTCTTTTACAGAGATGGTAATTATATTTTATCATTTTTATTCCTTCATTTTCATTTACATAAGTATTTTTCCAAAGCTTTAAATTTATTTATTTGTTTTTTTTCAACTGTATTATTATTATTATATTTATGAACTGATTTTTCATAGCCTCTGTATATTCAGGAACTAAATGTAAATTACAGTCACTAAATAATTTTTGAAATTTGTAAAAAAGTTAATTTATCATAATAAATAAATTTTCATACATAGAAAATTTTATTTTTATTATTTGCATTTAAAATGTTATTCATCCATTTATTATTTTTTTTAATAGGTTTTTTTCTATAGTTTTGTTTAATTTCTTTTCCCTACATACACCTTAAAAATAGTTTTATTAGTAATTAAGTAATTATACACTTTTAAACATCGTTTTATTTTTTATTGATGTTTTCATATTCAGCATTTTTAATTATATTTTCTATATTTTCTACTTTATCATTTTCTATTGTAACTAATTTTTATCAGCTCTTAAAACTTTTAATTTGTTTTTATTTAAGAATCATCATAGCTTTTTTTTCAATATACTTTATTTTCATATTTTTTACTTTGACTACAGTTTTTAATACTTTACTTAATTTACCTCTCTACTTTTTGATTGTCATTTATAATACTTTCTATTTGTATAATAATTCTTCTGTATTTATTGAACATAGACCATTAAATTGTACATGGAAATGTATATTTTGGAGTTAATTAAAAGAATAAAGAAATTTTAATCTGGTCACTCTTTTTTTGGTTTCATAAGTTCTCATTAATAGCTATATTGAAAGTAGTCAAAAACTTCTGCTATAATCTGTTTAAAATTTGGTAAAATATTTATTAACCTACAGCAGATTTTTTTTTCTTACAAGTTATTGCACTGCATAAATGTTTACTCCTTTTTCTGTAGCTCAACTTACGTGCAAACTGTAAAATTGGCTCCATACATTCAGTATTTGCTGTTTGCTAAATAAGTACCTATTCATTCCCTTTCATTCAGCTCAATATACTGACAGAATGGGAAACGGTAAATACTGAATATTATTCTTGAGTAAATCATCCATGCTACTACTCTGTATTGGTTAAATGTTTGCTTAGCATTTAGTGAATGCCAAATGTACGGAACCACCTTAATAAAAGTTAAACAAACTCATAAGTTAGTACTGAAACACCAAGAAAAGACTAATTTGAACTCAGCATATTGTCCTTAACAAATTTTAAACATGGTTTTATAAAAAGAATTGGTTTATTGATTAAATTTTTCATGAAATATGAATACACATGGAACACAAAAGTCAGTTATTTGTGGTAAAGACTAAATTGCAATTCACTAATTACATTAACTAAAGTTTACAATTAATTTAATAGTATTTTTATCATGTATTTATCAAATTTATAAAAGATGATAGATAAATATCTTGTGACTACTAAATTCAGTTCTTAATTCATAAATGTACAGTACCTAGAACACAAAACAAAGTACTGTTGACTAAAATCTGAGTTATTCTACATAATAAAATGTTAACTTAAAACATGATAATTAAAATATTCTTCATACATTTTATTTTTCAAATTTCAAGTGTTTTTTTAACGTTTCTGATAAAATAATCAATGACAACAAATTTAATTTATTTATTGCTAGAATTTGAATAAATTAATTCACAAAACATTATTAAAATCTAATTTAACAATGAATTAATTTTATTTCAATTTAATTTGAATTACATTGAGTTCTTTTATTTTGAAAAATAGTTGATAAAAAAAGAGGTTTCTTTTTAACAAAATTAAAATAAACGTGACATTATAAAATAAAATAAAAAATATTTTCATAATTATATTTAGATTTATTGAATTTTTATCTCATTCAAAATGCTGTACAAAAACATTAAATAAGTGTGAAATAATGGAATTATTTTCTTTTGAATGTAAGACAGATATATTAGTCAGTAATGTTATTTAAATGTAATTGTTTTGTATATTAAACTGTATTATCATAATTCTGATCTAAATGTGTCAGATACAGTATGTAATTTAATATTGGCATATTTTTTCAAGCTGTAATAAGATTATAAATTGATTTATTTACAGAATATGTACTGGAATTAGGCAGTGTTGTTTTTTCATCTAGTCTAATTTTCTAATTAAATTAATTTATAGCTTTACATAGTTTAAAAAAATATACACAGTGGTACCTCAGGTTACGAACGCCCCAGCATACGAAATTTTCAGGATACGACATGAAATTCGAACATATTTTTGCTCCACGATACGAACAAAAACTCACCATACGACGTTACATTAGTTCGCATTTTTCATTTGTTTTTCTTACTACAGTTATTTTTTTAAATGTATTACTCGGCTTTAATTTGAGTATGTTTTTCGCGTTGGAACGAATTATTTAGTTTTACATGTAATCGTATGGGAAAAGATGATCCACCTTACGACATTTTCATGATACGATCTCAGTTTCGGAACGGATTAATTTCGTATCCTGAGGTACCACTGTACCAATATTTTGGATTTTAATTACATCATTCAAAACTTGTCATTCTTTTAACTATCAGGGCTATCATGTCAAATCTATGATTTTATTTTGTATCTCCTGCTAAGTTTAACAGACATAGACTCTGTCAAAATTGTACTAACTGATGGTCCAAGTCTAGTTTCTGTCTATTAATCTTCTTCAATAGAAAGCTCTTTCACATAAATATTTTAGCATACCTTCCTAAACATTGATGTACTAACTCACAGAATCTTATGGGTTGAACAAATAGCTGCCAATGCCTTAGGAGAAAAATATACTTATGACACATTAACATAAATTTTTAATGTAATATATATATTCCTTAGTATTAAGAACTCAACTTAGAAATACAATAGTTGTTTAAAAGTTTAATACAGTAAGCAGTATTTTATTAAAATGTTAGCATTGCATGAGTAAAAAATAATTAAGGAAAACATAACCAAACTTAATATGGTCTTAATTTTAATCTTAAGTCAACTTGAATCAGCAGCATTATTTTCATGAAGCTTCCAAATCCAAAGGCCCTAAACTCTAAAATTATCACTAAGAATTTGTGGACTGTGATACCCTTGTTATTACACAATGTTTGCATTATTAAACTTAAATTATCACAAAGTATCAAGGAAAGGAAATTAAGTAAATGTTCACATTTCATGGTAGCATATATTTTCCTCAAGGTTCTAAAGAGTAACTATGAAAAACTTTGTCAGGATTAGCAAAAGAGGAGTTTAGAAGTATGTAGAGAACATATTTAGACAGATATTCCATTTTATATATAGTATAATATGTAGATTAGTGTATTTTCTGGTATCAAATACACTAATCTACATATTATACTATATATGTAGATTAGTGTATTTAATACCAGAAAATATTAATGTTAATCAAAATAACAAACATAATTTTACATTATATATTAGCATATAATTAAATTTTACAGTATCATCATCATCATCATCATCAAAATATCAGAAATTGACAAACATCTACATTTATCTCACAAATTATCATCAACATAGTATTTTCCATACATTTACAAATAGTACTTTAAAAGAATCAATTTTTAAAATGTGCAGTTTAAAGTTAATTATGATTAAGATATTTTGCAATAATTTTGTTTCTAAAATGAATACATTTCAATTTTCATTCGCTGCTTCTTACGCCAACTCTAACTTACCTGATTCAGCAGTTTTATATTGAAAATGCAAGTAATGAAGAAAATTATATAGATTTTTATCAGACAATGAAAATGTACATAAACTAGAGGAAAAGAAATTCTCTTATTATAATTTTAAATTGCCACAATTTAAATGCATCTGAGTCATCATTTTCAAATGCAATAGACCAACAAAAGGAAATATATTTCTTTTGAATTTCATTCCAAAATTTATTTATAGACTACAATGTTTTTATGCTAATTATTTTTAGAACTTATCTTAGTTTTTGAAACAAACAAGAGGAAAAAATAGCCTAAAATTTAACTTTTTACCGTAAAGTAAAGAAATCTTAATATTTAATCTTTGTTTTTTTTTTTTTTCTTTCTTTTCTAGTCAGCCAAAGAAGCTTTGTCGTCATACAATGCAACCGGAATAGCCATGTTGTTCAGTGCAGGAACCTTCTTATACGTGGCCACGGTTCACGTGCTGCCTGAGATTTCCAGCCGAAGCCACTCTCATTCCATAAATGGCGACATCTCGTCCGATATCAAAGGATTCAGGAAGATGGAACTGTTGGCGCTGGTAGTCGGCGCATTCTTACCAATGCTGTTGTCGGTACATCATCATCACTGATTCTTTGTCGTTTAAACGAAAAGAAAAAATAATAGCATGTCTGTGGTCATTGCCGTTTTACGTGAATTATGTTTTTAATTACAGATAAGGTTAGTCATTTATTTTTAAATTTAAACTATCGGACGAAAATATGCCGACAATCATTCCATACCTAGTACGACAAAGAAACATAATGACGGTTAACAGTGCTTTTCTTGGTATTGTATTATTCGATAAGTTGAAAATTTTAATTATAATCTTCGCTTAAACTTATTTATTTTCTGAGTAATTTTTATGTCATTACACATTTACCCCATAACATTCTGTATCATAATTTACAATGGGATTTTAGGTGTTTTTTTCAAAATTAAGCTTCCTAAGGGACAAAAATATTATTTAAATTTCTTAAGGAGCATGCAAACTTCCATAAACAAAATCAAATACGAAATTATCAATCACTCCTAAAGAAATTAATGGGAAAATTCTCTTAAGTTCCTCAAAATAAAATCAAATTTATATTTAGGCATTTTGTAAATTCTTCCGTTCGAGCAATCAAACTTTGAAAATTCTTCCGAAATCAAGACAATTAAGTTTCTCTCAAGCCAAAATTATATTTTGCGTAATTAGAAACTGTTAATAATGCAATTATGTTCTCGTATCAAGTTAAAATTAGAAATTGTGAAGGGATTTCATTTATAAGAGATAAAAATTATTTATTTATTTTTTATCCAGTGAAAAAATTGGTAATATTATAGGCATACTCTCGGCTTCGTAGAAGATTTTTATTTACTGAATTATCGACTATTTATGTTTCGTCGAATTGTATTTATCTTAAGATTTCTGCATTTCTTGCACAAAAGATTATATTTGTATATACAACTAAATGTCAATAAAATGAGCAATGAATTTTTGTTAAAATGTGTATATTTGTACTTAAACTATTGCATTCCTTGACGACGAAGGTCTTGAACGACATAATCTGCTAATTCCTTTGTACAGAATAGTCACAAAGTAGCTTCAGTAAGACACTTACCAGAATACACAATGGAAATGTTTGGGTTATAACCATATGCAGTTCACTTTGGGGCATTGCGAAACAATATTCTCACCTCCTACAACAGTCAAAGATATAAAAATCAGTTGTCAAACTGCTTCGTGACTTCCAACTGTCATTTTCCGTAGAACTTTAGGTAAATTAAAAATAGGGAATACCTTATACAGTATCAGTAGCATAACCTAGTGTTGTTAGAGGATGCCAAGAATAGATTTATGCTTCCTTTATTCCTCCCTAAGTACATTTTTTTTTGCAATATTTACATAAATTTCTTCATTGCCATTGTAAAGATAAGATTTAGGACTCTAGCTCCTTTGAAACTATCCACAGAAAATGGTCAGGCCAGAGAACAGGTCCATGAAAATGTGAGGAGGATTTGGACTTTTTCATGGACCTGTTTCCTCTATCTATTGATGCTAGAGATTGTTTTCAATCCGTTAATTACATGGTAATTTTAAGGGGGTGACGAAATGTTTATAATTATGTACAGTACAATGGGGGTCACTACCAAAAATTAAATTTAATGTAATGCGATAATATTTAAGCTTTTACTTAAAAAATTCGAAACACCAGACTACTAGTACGCATGTGTCGCCATCTGTCGTTACGATTTTAAGTTACATATAAAATAATTGATATTTCGAGCAATAATAATAATATTAAATGCAGAATATAATTTATTAACTTATTATTTTTTTTCACTAGGAATATTAAAGTTCATTTTAAATTATTTATTAATTTTAAGAAAAATGAAATAATAACTTTGCTTAAGAAATTAAAAATCGGCACTATTTTAACATTTTAAATAATAAAAATTAATAACGGATAACTCTCTTGTAACCTCGAACACGATTGGTAGTTTTAAAATTCGAAATTTTTTTCCTTCGTCACTTCCTGTTTAGCAAAACCGAAACTAGATGAGCAGGGCGCATGCGCCGGGTACAGAGTCCGTCGTCTGCTGCACTCGCCACTCGGTAGTGTGCTGTGATGGGAGATGGAGGACGAACTGCGCTGTCCCGAATGTAAGCACTTCTACAACAACCCCGTTCTGTTACCCTGCTACCATTCTCTGTGTTTGAATTGCGCCCTTCACATACAGCAACCGGCTCAAAATGTTCAACAGCCATCGGAAGAGTCGAACATCAACGAAATCGCCGATTATCCGGACGTGGACAAACTTAGCCTCCTGAGCGAAACCGACAGCGGGGTGGTGTGCAGCAGTAGGCCAAACAGCTACGTGGGCACCCCCAACATTCAAGGCATACTCTTTCCGCCCTTTCAGAGTAGCGCCCTGTCTCTGACGTGCCCTCTGTGCCGTAAGGTAGTATATTTCGACGAGAATGGTGCCCACAATCTGCCCAAAAACCGAGCCCTGCAGAATATAGTGGACAAGTATGGAGAGAGCAAAAACCTTCCCATCTATTGTCAATTGTGCGAGGGTGACCCTCAGGTGGCTGCCGTGATGTGCGAGCAGTGCGAGGTGTTCTACTGCACGCCCTGCCGCGACAACTGCCACCCCCCGAGAGGTCCTTTAGCCAAACACAACTTACTCACCCCTCAGCAGGGTAAAGCGGGGATCAAAGCCAAAAATAAGAGTAAAGAACCAAAATGCTGCGAACACGTGGAGGAAGCTCTTAGCATGTACTGCATGATGTGCAAAGCACCCGTTTGTGTATTGTGTTTGCAAGACGGCCGTCATGTGAGTCACGATGTACAGGCATTAGGATCCATGTGCAAAGCGCAGAAGGTAAGTGAAGTTTATGTTAACCAGAGAATTTAAAACCCCCTTCCCAAAATTTAATAGGGGGGGAGTGATTTATGGGTGGTTAACTTACCCACTGACTTCGCAAGATAGGGTTATTCTGAATAATTCATAGACATCTAAAACTGCGGTCTTGTTATAGCGTCGTAAAGCAGCAGTGGCACAGGCACCGTTTTCTAGTGTCACATGGCGTAGTATCACTGGCTATTAAGATGTAAATGAATGGCAGGCTCCATTTTTTTCCCCTCTCTCTCTCTCCCTTTCCTCTATATAAAATTTCTTAAAGAAAACCTGTTCCAGAAGTGCACCTCCTCTACAAAAATAAAAAACTTCCCCCCTTTTTTATTGGAGTGAGTTCGCAAAGTCTAGACAATCTGGGTTAAATCTTTATTGACTGCTACCTTTTATAGCCTTTCGTCAATGGGATGATTCCGATAATATTAAACACTAGAAAAAGAAGAAGAAGGAAAAAATGGGGGGTGGAGAGACAGAGAGAGAGAAGAAAAAAGTTAAGAGAAAAGTGTAGTTAATGATGTGTTGACGTTTCTGTCACTCTCCAATTGACTGGGACCATTTTTGAGACAGCTGCTGTCACTTTTCTTGTAAAAACAACAGACTGTCTGTTGCTGCAAGTAGATTCAATTACTTCCATTAACAGTATATTGAAGTTAACATCTGATACATTTATTGCTTTACTTCCGCTACGATAAGTTTTATAAGAAAGGCAAACAATCGGATTGATTCCTTTTATTATTATTTTTTTATTTTATATAAGCTCGGATTAGTCGCCATATTGTTTTTTAATCTAGTTCAGAAGATGATCCGCTCTCCTCCTTTTTTAAGATTTTGCTTTCCCTTCCGATTACTGTAAATCTTGGAACGGGGATTTACTATATTGAATTCTGATCTTCAGTGTATATATATTTAGTCAGAGAGTTAACCACCTTTCGAAACTCTAAACGTCCGGAAAGGTGTCTTTTTATGACGACGTTAACTAGAAAAGGGTCTTCTTTTTTTTTTACGTTCGTGTTAGCTTACTCCGTGGGGTGTTTACATTTTTATTTTACAACCCCGTGTTTTTCAGTAGTCACTCTCCTCTGTGTTCCCTAATTATTTGTACAAGTTGGGCGCTCCTCTGTTCCTTTATTGTTTACAGATTTTACTGTTATTCTAGGTTAGTTTTTCGTATGAATTTTGGCCTAATTCCTGTACTTTCTGTGGATTTTTTTTTAGTAGAGTAATGTGTAGGAGAGTATATTTTAATTTCTAATCCAGAATATATACTGTTTAGTATTATTATTGATTGGTGATAACAAAGGAGTTAATTCATAGAAGTCGTATTATCAAGCTAAAACACACAAAGACACTCGAGCGAATAATAACAATTTATTGGAAATCATTACAGTTTATCACTAAAGCTTTATTATCTAATTTCAATGTTAGATTAAAGCATTTAAATATATTATTTATAATGAAATAAGTCTCCTAAAAAATTCATGGTGTGTCGATTTATTGTTGAAAGTATGGCGCCTTCTCCACAGGAGTTCCTTTACCCCATGTCGATACTCAATAGAAAGTTATAAGGATGTGCTTTCCCCCTTTTTATGTTTCTTCCAGTTACTTTTTTCTCCCCTTTAATTTTTGAAAAGTTTATAAATTTTTTCTTGTAGAAACAATAATAATAATTAAACGTACACTGTACAGTATTTACATCTTTTATTCCTTCTTGTCCCATTAATATTTAATACATTTTTATATTCGGTTATTTTTTTAGTAGATNTAATTTTTGAAAAGTTTATAAATTTTTTCTTGTAGAAACAATAATAATAATTATGTTATTAAATTAATTAGTTCTTAATTTATGCAGCAGATGGCAGTGAGTTAATTTTAGTATTTAATTTTTTTTTTTTTTTTAATTTATAAAAGTTTTATGACTTTTTCTCTAAAAACTTTTGTAATTATTTATTCCCTTTCGAATGGATGTAATTATTTATTGTAAATATTAATAATTAGATAAGGAATTAGGTCTAATTTTAAGCACACCTTTAATCAATCGGTAGTGTATATAAGCGCGCCCCCTGGATAATAAAAAAGGTATGTTTTTATTTAAATTTTTTTTTAAATTTAAAATTGTCGGGTTCGGTAGCGACACGTTGCGTTACGTCTTTTGAGTATTATAAGCAGTGCATGGTGACATCATTCTAGCATACGGCGTGGTGTTATATGCGTTTTTTTCTCGTTAAAATCTATAGAGAAGTGCCTATAAATTTTGAATTTGTATGTACTGTACCGAAAATACACTTAACATCCGGAAACTCTTCGTATTCCTTATGCATATTTGTAATATATTTTCTATTCTTTTCACTTACTTTGCAGACATCTCTCACTTACTTAAAAGCATTCCGAGTTTCTCATTAATCATAATCGGAATTTAATTACAGAGTAATTATTGCGTTTGTGTGTGTGTGTTACACGCAATTTTCCATGTTGCCAACTTACTTGTGAAGTTTGGTTTTTTTGTCTTAGAAAATATTTTAACCCATCATTATTTATACAAAGTTCTTTGAATCTGCAGTCGAAACGAATAATCCCTACCAAACTTTTCTGTCTATCGTCCATGTTTTAACGCCTAGAGTAATGTTGACAGAATATAGAATTTCAGCTGCGGCAACCATATTTCTTTTGTCAGATTTTTCTCTCTTCAGTTCTTTTTTTTAAAGAATATTCTTCCTGTTATTGAGAGCTGGAATGTTTCATTCAATTTATTTTATCAAGCTTATGTAATTAAACTGTTTCTGTAGTACTGGTTCCTGCTTCTATTGTTGTTTTTCTATGTCTGCTTTTGTATACGTACACATAACTATTTACGTTTATAATTTTGTAATAAATAATATAAGTATTATCAAGTGTCGTTAATTACATATTAATGCTCATGCAAAATCATGCGAGCACTTTGTAAAGCATAAGTATTATACAAATGTATATTATTACACTAGTCTCTTGTTAATCCGTCCATTTAGGTGTGCCGGATTACTGAGTGTACAGACATAAAAGGTATTGAATGGATGACACGAAATGTACCGATTCTTTTTGTTGTTGTGAAATTGTGTACAGTGTATACGGATTATGGGCATTTTAAAAAAAAATGAATAAGAAAAGCATTATAATAGACGTGTGCCGGATTAGCAAGAGAGAGTACTGTATTTCGTAGAATATTTATAAATATTTTTCAAATCAAAATGCGTATATACAACGATTTGAATAAATATTTCTGCCAGGTTCTTTCTTTTTTTTTATTGTTAAATTCTCACAATGGAATCGTCTACTTGTTTAAATTGAACAATGGCGGCAAAACGGGCTAAATGGCCCAAACTGAATAAATGTCATTCCGGTTTTGTTTTACTCCATAGATAAAAGTAAATTGGAGTGACAACTCTGTCCACATCCAAATAATTCTTGACATCATTACAATTTTACAAGTTCCCCATCCGGTACAAAGTGAAAGTAGCATTCAAGGGCTACTTTCACTTACACAAGAAGAATAAGAAGAGGAGAAAAAATATATATATATATCTTAAAAATACATTATTCATAATACAATTTATCGAAACGTATTTTTAAAAAGCATCCACTCGAAACTTGGACACTTTTTTTTCCTTTTAGCAAGAAATTCCCAACTTTAAAAATGTTGAATATTTGCAAATTTAAATAATACAAAAAAAAAAAAAAAAAATTGGGGAAAGAATACCTTTACATAAGAAGTATTTTTTATTTATTTTTTCTTCTGTTTGTAAAAGAAGTTTCAATTCAAAAATATCGAAAGAAAATTCTTAATGGCACTCATCCCGAGAGATTGGTCATTGGGCGGAGTGAAATTCGAATTTATTCAAATTGAAACGTCTCTTTAACGGATTGTTGTTTAGTATATATTCAAATGAAAGTCGAATGACAATACCTCCGCCCAATTTCTCGAATTTGTTGTAAGAAATAAAAAAATAAACGGGTGATGTGCCGTGGACTTCCATCCCCGTAAGCTGTGATTTAAACAATGGTTCAAAGTTCGTACTGTTTACTTAGGTAGAATTTACTTTTAAACCGATTTAAAAACTTAATAATTTAACGTGGAAAAAAAATAGTCTACTGTTAAATAATTTTCTCCGAAAAAATATTTATTATTAATCATGGGTGATGTCTTGGAAAGATTATTTTTAGTTTAGAAACATTGGGTGGAGACAGAAAAGTAGTTTTATAAGCTCTAGTTTTTCTCTCTTGCCTTATTAAAACTGACCTCCATCAAATACTTTTTTTTTCCCCCAAATAGATCCTTAGAAGACGTGGAATGATTTAAAAAAGAAAAAAAATATTAATTAACTTAATAATACGTGATAATTCAGTTGTAAAATTAGTACCATTAAACACAGCTGTATAATTAGTTACTGTAATAATCCTTAAGGATTAACCACTTACAACTTGCATTACTATTCAGAATTAATTAGTAAGCCAGGTTTGATCTCTCTTATCCTTTGCATAACTCCATTTCGAATTATAATTTATATATATAAAAAGTAATTTCTTAGTTTGAAAAATGACATTTACATACGGTTTATAGATAATCCCAGCTCTTAGTCACGCGAGTGCTTCGTGTGATGTCTCATTTAGTACAAAAACTAGAGCATGCCACTCCGCCCAAACTCTTGAAACATTCCAGGGATATACCATTGTAAACAGTTAATTTATCCAAGAGCAGTATTTGTTTATTTACTCAGCTGCACGGTGATTTAAGCCAGTGACATTTTGTTCTAATGCTTTGGCATTATCCATCTAGTCCACGTTTGTTATCTGTGATGGAATCGTGTAGTTTCAAAAGCCCTGCTTTTATATATCTTTTCGATATCTGACCTTTATCAAAATTACCTATATAAATTCGCCATCGAATCTTCTGGGATGCCATACATCAATAACGGAATCTGACTTTCAAAAATGGCCGACTAATGTATTATACTCTCGAACTGAAATATAATTATTGAATAATGTATGAATTTTAACTTGGGATATCATCGCCCTTTGTCTGCAATTTAAAAATATTAATTGATAGAAACGAATCTACTGCAGTAAATTGATCGTCGTCTTCACCTTTTTTTTTTTTTTCTTCCTCGTAATCTTTTAGTACTTTAAAGCTGATAAAGATATGAATTTACGAACTTTCATTCTAATATTTTTGAAGTAAAAATGGATGATTTTTTTCCTTCTTCTTCGGCCATTTTTTTTAAGAGTAATCCTGTTATTGTGACGTAGATAAAATTCGTCCATTGAGTGTTTCCCCCCTCAGATATGTGACGACAATAATGACGTAAATGGCATAATAAATTCAAAATGTTGAATCGTAATTTTTATTTTATTTTACCAATAATTTATTTGATTAAGATGTAATTTTATATATTTCTTTTTCTTCTTTTCTTTTATAAAATGGATTAAGTTTTGCTGTAAAATGGCTTCTTAATGGATGAATTTTTTCTTTTCTTTTTTTTTTACGTTCTTTTCTGTAGAACTTAGAAAACATTTCTACTTTTCTTAATTGACTTAAGAAATTAGCTTAAAGAATTCGTAATAATAAAAAACGTGTATATTGCTAAATTTAAATTTATCCATTAATTTTTGGTTAATTAAATAAATGTCTTTTATAAATATCTCCTGAATAAAATAAATTGCAATTTGGAATTTTTAATGTTGCATTCGTGATTGAATTTCTTTTACTAAAAGAAGGGGTGTTTTTTTTTTAAATTAATTGATTAATTGCGTGATAAATATAGAAAAATAATGATGATATTATCCTGCTGTTATATTAATATAATAGAGGGAAGTCACAAAAATGATCTCCCCCCCAAAAAGTTTTACGTTTTTTGACTCAACAGACTTTGAAACGTCGATTTTTTAACCCACTTTAAAGCTTAATAACTCCTGTGCCTTTAGTCGAAAATTTCCAAAATTTTGCCAGAAGAATTGTGTTTTATGGAGAAATATTTCTAGAAATTTTCAGGAAAATCGGACCGTTAATTCGGGAGATATGGCCCCATCCACTTAATATCTTCAGAACCAATGTGAAGACATAATGATAGCAATTATTAGGGATGAAAACAAATAAAGAATGCCAGAAAAGTCCAGCAATAATGTTGCCAACTTCTTTTTAAATCCACAATTTTCACTCATTTTTCAGTTTGGTATTGTTAAAAATTGGAAATTCGAAAATAATGGGGAGGGGAGGAAAAAAAAAGGTAATTTTTATAACATTTCGAATTGCATATTTATAACAAAATGTGACTTTTTAAAGTAAGTTACTCTTTTTTTTTTTATCTAAAAATAGCAATGAGCTATCTTTTATCCATTGCGATCTTTATTTTTCTCGATTCACTTTACACCTTTCTTTTAAAAAGAAAAAAAAAATGGCGGAAAAAAATGTACCAAGAAGTGTGATTTATCGACATCATTCTTCAGTCATCTTCCGGTGACCCGTCACTCACCGGAGACAGGAGAGACTTTAGCTTCTTTCTGTCACCGGAGAAGTGCTCATGTAGCATGACATATATTGTTCTCCCCCCTTGCATCAACTACACTTCTTTACAGGATACTTTCACCAAAAAATATACATTCTTCTCCTGAAGAATATACGTTAGATTTTCGATTTTCTCTTGACTTTCTTCCTGATTTTTGATTAATAAAAAAAAAAAAAAAAAGATAAACAAACTCCGAAGAATGTTTAGAAACTTAACTAAGCTGATAATTCTAGAACAAAGTGCATAGTCTAACGTTATTAGTGATAATGCTCTATAATACTTGGCCAAAAAACACAGATCGTCAGCGTGTTTCCTTAATGGTATATTGCTGTATCAAACTACGAAATTTGTGTGTTGACGTGCGGTTTGTAAATGGAAGTAGTCTCCTTCCTCCTGTTTTATTTTTTCTTTTTGTTTTAATTAGTTACATATCTGTATCTGATGGTCGTTCTGATTGGCCAATCGATTTAAAATCGCTCTCTTTTTTTTTATAAATTCTAATGGAGTAAAATAATTAAATAGTTTTAAAACTTGGTTCCATCAGTTTGCAAAGCAATCTTCTGC
The DNA here is from genome assembly GCF_000671375.1 of Centruroides sculpturatus. Taxonomy (NCBI): domain Eukaryota; kingdom Metazoa; phylum Arthropoda; class Arachnida; order Scorpiones; family Buthidae; genus Centruroides; species Centruroides sculpturatus. Next base: position 144,535 of record NW_019384890.1, read on the forward strand.
CATCAGCGTCACGTGATTTGTCCCATCACGTGATTGAAGCCAGGCACGCAATGTTGCCATCTGTGAATGAATGCTTTCCCCGATGAGAGTGCAAGATCGATGTTAAAATAGTCTTTAGTTGGTTTCGAGGACACAGATTTCCGTCATTTGGCAATACCATCTAAATTTGTCTTTCTGAGTTATTCTCAAAAATTCCCCCCTCCCCTCCCTTACTTCTAAAGATATACTTTTACCGGCATTCATACTTTTAGCCAAGTTTTCTAAGTGCTAAAACCATTTTCATGTCGGAAAAAATATTTAAAAAAAAAAAAAAAGCATACCGAGTTGAATTTTTATAAACATTTATATAAATATGACTGGTAAAGTAACTTTAGATACGCCTCTGTAATTAATTCGTTTTGGCTTATTCAAATGGCATTAAATATTTTACTTATTTAATTGCAGAATTCAAATTTGAATTCAACCAATTAGGAAGAAGATAATCGATTTCGTCACTGTTTCAATTATTCGTTGATTTATCTTAACTTAACCAATAGATGATTTCGAAACTGTCTGACGTCATTTCATTGTAATGCTTGATTGGTTAACGTCGAAAATTCAAATTTTAAATTTTAACTAAGTAGAAAAAAAAACGTTAAATTCGATTTTCTTCACGTTTAATCGATTAATTAATTAAAATTTTAGATTAACTCTTGATTTATATATATATTTTTTAATTTTATTTATCTAGAAACAATATTTTAATATATAATAAATTAATTTGTTTGTATATATCCTGTGATGTTATCTGATCAGCTGAAAGATGGAATTATTATTGTATTAATTTAATTTTTTTTTATATAATCCTAATTTAAATAAGTATTTCAGAATATTTAATTAATTTTTGTCAATAACTCCATTCCTTTGTTCCTTCACGTCAGAATTAACAAATTATAAAATTAATTTACATAAGAAAAAAAAAATCCTTCTTTATGTACTTTTATGTGTACAGTACATTTTTAAGATCTAAAAATCTCTAGTAATTTCATGAACTTTTTTTTTATATTTTTTTTGTAAATTTTTCCAAAGAATCTTCTTGAAGCCGAAATATAAAAGGAAAAATAAAAAAAAAAACTGAAAATAAAGTAAGTAAATAGACTGTAAGAACTAATAAGTTTAGACAAATAAAATTAAGAAAACGAAGGAAATGAAGCAAAATAAAAATAAACATAATGATAAAAACCAAGATTTTAGAATCCCGCGAAACTTTATCAACAGTTTTTGGATGCCCTTTCCATACAATCCTGACTGAATTTTTCTTCTTTCTCGTTCGAGGATTATGGATTCTGTCCTCCTCCGAATCCGAATTTAAAAAAAAAAAAAAAAGGGCCTATCAAGTCACGCGCCTAATTAAATTTTGTACGAAATTTCGCCCCGGTGTGACGTCAACAAACTACGTAACCGGCGGTGACATCATCTGTATGGCGCAGCCGATCGAAACACAAAAAGGCAAAGAGCTGACTGCAAATGACCCGTTGACCTTTAGGTGAGGTGAAACGTAATGTATTATTTGGCAATCTCTCGTGGGACCTAACCAGTCTCACGTTGCCATAGTTACTCACTGAATCTTTTGTACAAACCATCGGTGTAACTTTGATTTGTTTCTTTGGTCTCTCTGATAAGTAAAGTTGTTATAATCTGTGTAAACAGTTTGAGGTAGTCTGAATCAACATTTAGTTAAACAAACTTTTATTTTTATCTCGTCAAGCAGGGGGGGTGGAAAGAATTTTCTGTTTTTTTTATAATGCTTCTCCACTAAATATAAATTTTGATCAGTCCCCAGCTGTTAATTGTTACTAAAATTAAGCTGTGTTTGAATCGTGGATTAGCATCAATATCTGTACTTAGTGTTTCAATAAAAACGCGTGTAAATGTTATATTTTATTAATTAATTTATTAAATTTTTATTCCTTGTTTGCTGTATTTTTAAAATAATTCTACAATACGACCGGTGCTTTAAAGAAATTTACAGTGTTTATCGGCACATAAACTGCGATCATGCGAAATTTTTACACTGCTCTTCGCGAATTAACCTGCTTATATTTACATTCTTTCCGAATATTTTGAGGTAAATTAATTATATAAATCTGTTTTAACGACTTATTTTGCTCATCTTATATAGGGTGATCGTAATTGAAGTACTCCTACTAAATCTAGAAAACGTTAAATAGAAGAAATGCAACCAAATTTGGTATGTTGACAATACAGGACATACCCGTAAAAAATTTAGTGCCAAAAGTTGCCAATATGGCGTTTTTGACGCTGCAAGTAACAAACATTTTATTTCTATAAGAGTCATATACAGTACATAAATGCATGGTTCAATTTGGTCCTCATTCTGAAGGTGTAAAGCCTGAAGGCGATGAGCAGTGTGTTCAATAGCCGATCGTAATTGGTCCTCTGTGATTCTCCTCACGTGCATTGCGACACTGTTTTTCAAAGCTGCCAAATTTTCAGCATGTATTCTTTACACCACACTTTTCAACTGTTTCCACAGATGACACCGTTTTATCCCCCTCCCCTTTTTGCAGCGCCAAAAGTGCCACATAGGTGAGTTTTTGTACTAATTATTTTTTAATGAAATGTTTTCCACGTGTCCTAAAACGTCACCATACCAGATTTGGTTTGCATTTCGGCTGCTAAATATCTCTTTAGACAGCGTTTAATGGGGGTATTTTATTTACGATCGTCTCGTATATAAATGTACGAGGTGGTCCAAAAGTCAGTTAACTATTGTAAAAGTTAAATTGCTGCTTTATTCAAATATCTATCTATCTAATTATATTTTCCACCAATTTTTCAGAAGAAAAAATACGTTGCTGTAAACTCACTTTGCAATTAATATTCGTAATTATACTTAAAACACGGTTAACTGATTTTTGGATCACCTACTTTAAATTATTATAAATATATTAAATATGAAGCATTTTCAATCTAACATTTAACTGATATTTTCATTATTATTGCTTATTATTTTTAAATAATTTTCATATTTTTCCTTATCATAACGTTCTATAATAACTTTGACGTAAGCGACAGTTATTCAACGTTATAATTGAGTTTTAACATTAGCTAAAGGGAAATTTAAATATTGAAAAAAAATAAAATAACCCACTTTTAAGACATTACACGTAATAAATAATGTATAAGACTGAGTTAAAATTACTTTAATGATGTATAAGACAGCAGAATGCCACTAAAGAATGCTTAAATGAATAATTACAAAGAATAAAAAGTATAACAGGAATAATAGAGTTGTAGTATGCACTTGAGCAAAACTAATTTAAACAGAAATTCTTTTTAGAGGAAAAAATCAAATGATAATTCGAAGTAAATATGTATTAAAACTTCGATTTAACGCCACTATTCTTTCGCCTCTAAATCGAGTTTGGCCTTAAACTGAAGTATCTCAAATAGTGAAATTTTGTAACGAGATCTACACAAAAGTTTGATAATAACGGCATATGAAATACAAAACCCTACATTTAGTAATTTAAAGAGACTGAAGGGTTCTTCCCTATTTAATATTTATGGAGAAGATCCATTCACAAGTACCGGTGGGGAGAGTGGCGGTAGTTAGAATGGCGCTGTATCGAGGTCTAAACGTAGTTTGAAATAATTTGTTACAGATTAAAAACGCTAATATTTAAACTAGAAAATGTAAAATGATAATAATAATTATATATATATATATATTCTACAGTTTAAAAACTGTAGTGAGAACTCGATATAACGTCCTCTTAAATAGCATCACCTTCGTAAAGTGCCAATGGATACTTGAGTGGATTTTCTCCATAAATATTAGAGAACCCTTAAATACAGTAGACCGACCCTCTATAACACTGTAGATAATTCCGTGTTATTTGAATTCCATTTTGTACGAGTCACTTAGATTTTACAAATACGTGTGCCGGGCTGTGTACGGCTCACGTATTTGCAAAATCTAAGTGATTCGTACAACATGGAATTCGTATAACACGGAATTATCTACAGTGTTATAGGGAGTCTACTGTATCTGTGAATTGTTAAATGCGCGATTTTGCATCATTGCTATTAGTAAATTACGTGATTTTCAAAATTTCACACACAAACTTATGTATACGTATATATATATTTCGTAACTTCATAGATACTGAAAAGTTCTCTATTTAATGTATAAAGTATGGAATGATCTGTTTACAAGTACAAGTAATAATTGACGTTTTAGTTAGGACTGGCTGTATATTTTAACATACATTATGTTGAATATTAACACTTAAAGACGTTTACTTCTAATTATATTAATAAACTTAATGATTATAGAGCCGAAAAATATTCACTGTATGTAGAAATAATAGATAGTGTTTGCTTACTTTTAATGAAATTATGGTATCAAGTTATTCAATAGATAAAATATTAACTTCTGGCATCTCTTCCGCATTAACTTTACTTAATTATAACAAGTACACAGTAATTTAATTTAAGTAATTTTACATAATATCTCTTGTAAAGCATATCTTACATTGTAAACTACTTTATGTTGTGATATCTTCCTTCATCCCCTAAATTTTTAAAATATACCCCTTATATCCAGGAAGAAAAATTTATTTATTTATTCTTTAAGGGTTCTAGGAGTTAGGAAGGGACTCTAACCTCTAGGGTTCTTCCTAATTCCTAATGTAAAACTTAGAAATTAGGAACATTTACATTTTTTTATATTGGGAATTCCTAACGTGGAACTTCTACGTTAGGAATTCACAATATAAAAAAATATTGTGAATCCCTAACACCTCTAGAAAGGAATCTTGCACCTCCGGGGGTGCGTGAACCCGGTTTAAGAACCACCTTTCTATAATATAAAAATAACCTTTAATTTCTGATAATTATCTAATCATAAGATGAAAAGACTGTCATTTATTATTAAAAATTACTTGGTATGTCAGTTATGTCATACTTGATGACATTATTTTAAGTATCACGTGCCATAAAAAATCCTAATAATTTTTTTCTAATAATATTGTAAGGACAGTTAATTTACTTTAACATTTTTCGATATAATTAAATTCGTAATTCTCCATTTAAAAGGGAAAAAAAATAAACCTTAAGTTATAAAAAGAATTTTCAAATTGGTTCACTGGACAGTTGAAAATTTAAATTTTAAATTTGTTAACCAATGAGCTGCGAGTTTATATAATTGAAATTAACCAATAGGGATGTAATAAAATATTCAAAAATCGTAAAATTAACTACGCTCGTTATTAACATGGGAATATTCAAACATGTGATAATATAATCATCTCTTAGTATTAACGATCCGGTTTATGAAACTATTAACCTAATTCTTATTATTAAGTTTTAAGATACCTGTATTTATAGGAAAACTATTAATTTATAGCCCAATTGCGCCAAGTATTTTATGAAAATTTTATGATTTTCGACTAGATATTGGCAAACGATGAAGTTCTGTATCCGTTACAACATCTGCTCTACTGTTTATTATTGACTACGTTGTAAATTATAGAATAAAATGGGGGGAAAAATTCGATATGAAAGAAAAGAAGGGGAAGAAATTCTTCTAAATGACTATATGTCGTTATTGGTTATTTTATTATTTAAACAGCCGTTAGTGAGAACCTATAACTAAAGTTAACTTAAGCTATATTATTGAGTACTTTCTTAATTATTAACAGACATTAATGGGAAATCTCTTATTTTTATACGTTATTTTAATAAATAAATATCATAATATAAATTTTTAAATTCTTCAGTAAAAAAAAATATTATTACAAAATCATGTTTTAGCCACGATTAAATTTAATAATATTATCGTGCCAAATTTAAATATTTGTAAGTCATATTTAACTAATAAATATCATTTATTAAATTCGAATTTAAATAAGCCAATTAAGTCGAAAGTTTTGAACGTCCAGTTTTAAATTAACCAATCAACGCTGATTTGGTGTATCAAACTATCCAATTACCGAACGCTGTAAATTTAACTGCAATTTTTTTTTAAACGTATTGAAATTATTGTATTTAAAGAAAGAAAGAAAAAACAAAACTATAATACATATATATATATATATATATTGCAAATTTTATAAACACGATAAAACATCAAAACAAAAGTCTGTCTGTAATATAATTTACTATTTGGCGAATTATATTATGTCAGTGAACTGAATTCTGATCCGGATTGTCAGAATATGAAGTTTACATTCTGACAATCCAGAATTCAGTTCTAGAGGAAGCTAGACAACAGGAAGAGTCAGAGTTTTACTTCAGTTGGAGCGTAAGTGGGACTCTTGATTTTCGAAGTGACAGAAGCTTTGAACTGTAAAGTATTTAGAGTCTTGTGGTTGTCAAGATACTAACTTTGTTAGCGAATGGACAAACTGATGTTAAACTCGTTTGACCATTTTGTTGAGTTTATTCTTCTTAGTCTCTTTTATATGGATCAATAGTGTAATGTTATAGCCTATATATTGTAAAAATATAATGTTTTAAAAGTATAAAAAATCGTATTGTGTGTTAAAAATATAATATATAGGCCTATACTTTTTTAAATTTTAAATATAACCGAAAAGTATTTTTTTACTTAAAAAAATAATCACTTAAAAGTTAAATTTTAATTAAGTTTATTAAGTTTACATAATGATTGACAATCGTACAAATAAATAATAAAAATAAAACAAATTAAGATTTAAAAAAAAAATGCTTTATTTATTTCTTAAATTTTTAAATTAATTTCGTATAAATTTTTAGTTAAATTTTTAATTATTTTAAATCAGCAGAATTTGAAACGAACGAAAATTTAAATTAACCAATTAAGAATTTAAAATGTTTCTCCGTTGTGACGCAATTAGTTTATATTAACCAATCAATCGAGACGAATTTAAAATTTAAAACAGAAGGAAAAAAAAACTGTAAAGTATGTTTCAGTTAAAATCGATCGTTATTTCGAAATTTGAATTTAACCAATGGAAGACGGATACGTTTTTTTTAAAAAAAAATAATCGTCCAATAAAATATATTAATTATTCGAATATTTGAATTTATCCAATTAGAGTTGTTTACAGGTTTTTAAATCAACCAATAAAATTCGATCGTCCGAAACTGATGAGTTTATTTAAATTTGAATTTATCCAACGAAACTATTGAGTTTAAAAGCCGTTAATAATAGAAATAAAACTTGAAAATTCTTCTTCCAACGGTATTTTTGAAATGTAAAAAAAACAAAACAAAACAAAAAATAAAAAAAAAGTTGAATTTTGTAATAAAAAAGGCAATCTATTTTTATTTAAATTCGTATATTAATAAATGGTACGGATCTTCTCGTCAAATGACGTCACAATAGGCAATATTATCCGTATATCCTAGTTATTGACGTTGTCTATAACAATCTGCTCCTGGGAATCAAGAGTTTTATTAGACTCTATCGATCACAAGACGTCAGAGATACTAGTGTTAATTACGTGCTGGGAATCATGCTCCCATGCCACACTTGGTCATCTGCAGACAGCTGTCTTGATAGTAAATGAATTCGTAATCATCAACATTTCCATTTAATGTTTCCTTTCTTACTGATTGTCACTTCTTCTCGCTGTCATTTCGCTCTGTAAAAAAAAAATAAAATAAAATAAAATAAGAAATCTGAGCGCTCGTAAACGATCCTGTCAAGTTTTTTTTTGTAGGTCCTGGTATCGTTGGTCGGTTTGTAACCTTATCAAACAGTCATAAAACTCTATACTTCTGCCAATCTTGTTTCCTTTCATTTTTAAGGATATCGTTAGCAGGAGGGAGGATTTTAATTCTGTGTTTATGCTATCAGTTCGTTCGTCAATCCTCTGTCAGCTTAACTACGTTCATAAAGGAGTGAACTGTCAAAACGCTTCAGAACACATCAAACTTGAAGCTTGTAGATCCTCTTCGCGATGATAGCGTTTTCTTTCTTTTATTTATTTATTATTTTTCCGGCTGTGTTATATATATAACAGAGGGAAAGTACGGCGATCGGTCCAAGACTTTTACTTTTTTTTTTTTTTGGATTCAGGGGATCTTGAAATGTCCAGAAATGCAAAAAAAATCGGAGGTTTCTCCCCCTATATGTATGGATGTTAGTGTGTGGGGGAGCACGATTTTGTTCACCCTCTTTAAAGCTTAATAACTCCTGTACTTTTTGTCGAAATTTTTTGAAATTTTGCAGGAAGGGTTGTTTATTAGGGAGATTGATGCTGATAAATTTTGGTGATTAAGGGTCGATGGGGCGGGGAGATAAATGGGTCGTATGTCGTATCTCCAGTACTCTTTATTAGCATTTACATTTTTTTTTATGTAATAAAACCCGTCTCTATCCTCAAAATTAAGCTTTCTGTTAGTTTATAAAAGTTAAAAATATAAAAAGATTTTTTAAATAAAATACGATAACAGATGGCGCCACAAATATTTTAAACGTTACTAGGAAAGTTAAGCAACTCGTTGCTGGATTTTTTTTTTCTTTACTCTTATCCTTTACTCATTAGGATGCAATTTCCTTTTGAGAAATTGTGTGTACTTTTAGTTTGCCTCTAACTTGCAACAGGATCTGGTCTTTATTAATAATAAAGAGAAGAGTACACAATTTGTTTGTGTAATCAGGATGTGAATTATCAGAAACAGGAAAAACGTGTTGCTCGTCCAGTAATCTCCTTTTAAATTTAACACCGTCCATATAAAAATCATTTAATCGTTCCCAATCATTAAGGAGAAGTAGTGAAACGTATGGAAACGAGCAAAGATGACATCTATGCAAGCCAACAACAGAATAAACAACCGGAGTTTTAAAACCATTTACGTTGGTGCAATTATAAAGTACTGTACCTTATCTCCCCTAACTCGCTATCATCTAAAACAAGAAATTATTATTTTAAAAGGATCCCATAATGTTTCCTAATCTCCATTATCTATGCACATTATTACAGCTTATCTGAGGGGGGGATACAAAGAACAGAAATTCAGTTACTGTCCCACTAACGATCCAGACACGTGTTTGATGACTATGCCTCCCCCCATTCTCTTTCTCTCTTCCTCTGCAACGTTTCTCTTTGATATTTCAATTCCCTTCTTCATTTCGTATGTATGACCGTGAGGACACAGCAGATGGCTAAAAACAATGTAGGAGGGCTAAATTAGTGCTGGGAGATGCCGCCAGATGTCGCTGATTTAAGGACACCTCTCTTCTTTTTGTTTGTGTGTGTGTGTGTGTGTGTATTGGAAATGTGTTTACAGGAAACAATAACTCGTCTCCTTGCCGTGATGATGTAAATTTTGGGTTTTAAATTTTCATTAGATTTATTTTTTTCAATATCTATAAAATATTGCCTAGTTTATAATTCTGGTTTATGTGGTTTCTTACGCTTTGTCATCGTATACATGAAGTACGTGTTTGCCACTGTCTTCGGAGATTTAAAAAATGTAGAAAAACTGTAATATAACAACTGTAAAGTAATATTAAAATTTCAGGAGTATACAGAGAACAGTGTTTGTTTCATAGAAATAAACAGAAGTAAAATAAAATAATTTGGAAATTTTGGTCTTCTTTTTAGGAAACTATATTCTTTTAAAAATTAGAAAGTTTTTCAATTATTNCCAAAAGGAAATTGATTTACAAATATCTAAACTTAACTTAGCACATTTCTATTATTTCGTTGCTTAAAATTTTATTTAATAAAAATTAATTATGGGAATATTTCTCAATACGACAAGATGCTTAATTTATATTCTCTCGAAAACTACGAAAATTTCAAACAGGTGTTCACAGACAGATTATAAAATTTTTATTTTTAAAATATGATAAATTAAATTAATTTTTAAAAAATCACTTAAATATAATTCATTACATTTGGCTTACTTTTTAAAAAAAAACCCTATGAAAACAGTAACAGATGGGCAAATAATCCAAACATAGGACAAACGTTTCTCCCCCTTTGGTTAATGATTAAAACGATTTTCCACTCAGAAGACCCGCTTGAACATTGGGAAGAAAAAAATTCTCCGGCAACACCTCTTAAAATTGCGATTGGAATTGCTAAAAAAAAAATTCAGCAGATAATTCTAATGGGTTCATGCAGATTAATTATCTCCAATCAACCTCTACGCCAGTTTTACTCCACAGCGGGAGCATATTCTGGCTCGGGCCTCAGTCTCTCTCTCTCTCTCTCTTCTATTGTACCAACCAACAATCAATGCTGACTCGATGAGTCAGCCGTGGACATCCAGGCGTAACTTTCCGGATCAGCAAATTGTAATCGGTTAAATGGATACAACAAGTACATTTATGGTTATTATTGCACCATACAAGCATTCATTGCAGTAGTCTCAAACGTTTGTACAATTTAAATGGCTGGCAGTTGACATAGTGTTTAGTTTAAAGTGTTTCGTGATACGAATGCGTAACCTTTACACGAATTTGCCATCTTTTAAAGTTAAGCTCGATTCTAAATTACGTTTACACGTTTAAGTCCACGTTACTTAATATATATTTACATCAAATTGGACAGTTTTATGTTCTCAGAAGAGCATCATCCATCCAAAAATAGTTTAAGCAATTCGCGAAATTGAAGACCCTTAATCGATTCTAAGAGAATCGCGAGTAGTTCTTAAAACTGTAAACAGGGAAAAAATAATGGAAAAAATAGAAGCAATAAGAAGTAAATTGGGGTGGAGAGGGAAAGGAAAAAAAACCATAACTCAAAAGCATGTTTACATTTCCGTTCAATTAATGTACCATCTTGCACACTAGCTGTCTGTAAACAGACGAATTGCATCATGAACACATCAATCAACTATCCCGTTCTCTTCTTACACGTTATAAATGACATCTTATTTTCATTAATCACGATTTATTACAGGCAACAGCGCTAGCACAACTTTACTAACTCTGCTGCTTCCTCCTCTTGGCAATTTAAAAAAAAAAAAAAAGAAAAGAAAAAGACTTCTTCCGAGTGGTGACTTCTCCTCTTACAGTTAGATATTCTGCTGTTTTGAACGGGTGCCGAATTACCCTGATATAAATTAGCTAAAGATAAACTAAGTGTACCTATCTGTTAATCAGGTAATCCAATTTAGATCAGTACCACATTTAACTTGGTAAATCAAGTTCGATTTTCACCTGCACTTTTAGTTCCTTTTACTAATGAGTTCAATCTTATTATAAAAAATTATATTAAATTCCTCTAAATTGGGCTTAATATAAATTTTCTTTTTACATATTTTGAAAGTTTCGATCGTTTTTAAATCTAGGAATCTATTTAAAACGTTGTCACTCGCTTAATCTTAAAATAAAACATTCTCAGCATTCTCAAACATTTCTCCCTGCAATGTTAACATTTTACATTATTTCTCATAATACTAAAATTTCGCTTTATTAAACCCAATAATTCTGAATTTCCCTACACGGATTCTTCACAAAATTTAAATTTCACCTTATCAATTTTTTGTAATGTTAAAATTTCTCATTACAGTTTCTCAAAATATTGAAGTTTCCCTACATAATTCGTCACAAAGCTGAAATTTTCTCACATTAATTTCTCAGAACACTGAAATTACACTGCCTGAATTTCCCAGAACAATGAAATTTTCCTCCACAAATTCCCCGAAATACTGAAATTTCCCTACATAAATTCCCCCAAACACCGAAATTTCCCTATATAAATTCTCCAAACATTGAAATTTCCCTACATAAATTTCCCAAACACTGACATTTCCCTACATAAATTCCCCAAACGCCGAAATTTCCCTATACAAATTCCCTAAAATACTGAATTTTTCTCAACTTCATTTCCACCATGCTGTAATTTCACTACAGTAATAAATTTCATTAAAAAATTTATAATTAAAAAAAATAGAAATTATGCTAAAAATGCATTTATTGTATTTGATAGTTTAAGATTTATATTAAGTTTACTCGATTTTTATGTTGTGGCTTTTTTTTAGCTTTCCTCTTTAGAAATGATGGTGACGAAATTTATAAAATTTAGAATAAAAATTCAGATTTAGTTAGATAAAAAAAAATATTTGCATATAAATAAGACTTTGAAATTATTATTTCCTTGAAAAATAATTGCATTTATATAATATATATTTAAAATAATTTTTATATTCTCCCGCAATTTTATAGAATTTTTTTCTTATCAAATTGCTTCGAAATGATGAATTTTCAAAGTATTTTATGAAAATTTTATTTTCCTTATTCTTTAATTTCACATCGATTCCGTTTCTAGTTTCTATTAAAATCTGATCTATCGAGGGTAACATAATTTAAGAAGAATTAAGAAAGAAAAACTTTCCTTCTTTAGGGAATTTTATAATTAGTAAAGAATGACCCATTTTATGGAGAATTTTTAACTTAATAATTCTATTAGGGAATTTTTATAACACAGGAAAAATCCCTATTCTTTGAGAAAAGATCTGTATTATGGTAACATTCTTCTGAGATTGAAAGTTTTAAGAAAATTTAATAAATTAATTAATTAGGATCATACTAGACCAAAATTTTAGATGATCTAAAACGTAAAATTTAGGGAAATTTTATGTTATATATCATCTTGTTTATACGCAATTTCCCTAATGTAGGGAAGTTTTGTTGTAGAGAAGTACAGTACAATTATTTATTTATTAACGAACAGATTAACTTGAATATAAAATTCTTTGTATTTCATTGAAATATATATATTTTGTCATTTTATAACTTAAAATTTATGAATTCTGCAAAAAAAAAAAAAAATATTCCTTAAATATCCCTAAGAATTTCCACGAAATCAGAAGGTTCTTCGTGTTTTCCACGAAATTTTCTTTAAATTTTATTTTTTAGGGAAACTTTCAGTGAGTTTTCATAATATATTAATTGTGTAGGAGTAAATTTTTAAGAAACTATCAGAATTTACTATAAAATTTTAATTTGAAGTGCCAAAAGGAAATTGATTTACAAATATCTAAACTTAACTTAGCACATTTCTATTATTTCGTTGCTTAAAATTTTATTTAATAAAAATTAATTATGGGAATATTTCTCAATACGACAAGATGCTTAATTTATATTCTCTCGAAAACTACGAAAATTTCAAACAGGTGTTCACAGACAGAAGAAACGATTAACTAAGCCATTTCTCATGTAGGGAAACTGCATTAATTTAATGAAACAACTAAAACTCCAAGGTTTATGAAAAATGAATGTTTTCGTTTATATATTTATTATCTCCGGAGAATAAAGATAACTTTTGGCATTTCAAACAAATAATTCAAAATTAACAAATTATATTTAATTATTGAGCCTTATCACGTGATAGGCGAAGATAAACAATATTAATTCAGCTTAAAGGTAGGAAAGATAAATGAAGTTGAACTGTGTATAACCAATCCTATATATATATAGGATTGGTTATATATATACTTCCCCCTTCCAAAAATCAATTTTAGTCATCTTTATTAAGTGGCCATTTTATAAACAATTTATCAGACATGACGGATTGACACAGATATAAATTTGTACAGAAAATATGTCTCGAAAAAGATTCGTGTAATAACTTCTTATTAATGTAAAAGTTTTGTTTGGTTTTATATATTTTTTCTCTGTCTGTTCAAAGTTTAGTAATTGTTTTGTTATAACAGATCGTAAATTTTTGTTTAAAAAAATAATAATAAAAATAAAAATGAAGAAGAAGAAGAAGAATTGATTGTCTCGTTTAAAAAATGATTGGCTGGTTGTTGGACTACATTCGACTGTTATTAAAGAAGATAGTTGATAGATAGTTGCTTTGCCCTTTAAAGCAATTCGTTGGAGTTGTTCAGGTTCTTCAGAATAGTTCAGACAGGTTGACGTCTTACCTTAACTGTTTAAAATTGAATGGGGAAAGTAGCGCATTCTCTACAGAAAAAAAAAAGAGAGAGAGGGGAAATAGATTTATCTTTATCGTTACTTTTAATTTTAAAATATCGTTCTCTTAAACTGTGCAAAAAAAAAAATTATTTTAATTTTTCGAATTTTTAGGGAAATTTCCCTACGATCCCCTGAAATGTTTCTGAATTTCCGTAAAATTCTCTAAAATATCCCTGAAATTCCCTAAAATATTTCTAAAATTCCCTAAATGTTTCCGAATTTCCCTAAAATTTTCTGATTTTTTATGTGATAAATTCTACAAATTAAAATACGTTTTAAAATTCTTTTACGAGTATTTAAAAACTTTTTATCTAAATTCTCAATTTTCGAAATACTTCAATACAATTTTTTAGTGAAAGAATTAAGATTAATGGATTTGTTGAATAGTAGATATAATGAACTTAAGGTTGAGATGAGGGAATTGCTATTAAAAATTTTCTATATTTTTCTTTAAATTCTCTTTAAAATTTCGTTCGATTTCTCTAAATGTATAAAATTCCTCACGTACTCTTCAAAATCTTCTTCTCAAAGTGTGTTCTTTCATAAGAGAACTTTAAATAGTTGAAGTCGTCTGCTATTTATTCGATTTGTTCGAGAATTTTTCCTATTTTAAAATAGAAAAACCCATAATTAAAAGATAAAGCTTCATTTAACAATTGAGAAATTCTCCCAATTAAAGTATAAATTTTTCCGAATTTTTTTCTTATTGTATATATAAGTGGAAAAAAAGCAGCAAGAGACGAGCAACATCATTACTCAAATCACTCATATTCGAATAACTTATCGAGGAGTTTCTAATAATTCGAATTTATTTTTTTATATAATAAAAACAAATGCACAAAAACACTAAAGAATCCAATTAAAAATTTCTACAAAATAGATTGAAAATATTTATAGAAAACACCTCAGAAAATTCATCCCAATTAAAACCAGATGTGAAATCCAAGTTTGTTTCTCGTCTTACTTGTTCCCTTTTTATACTAAGAGGGCTTTAAAAACTAAGTTGTTATCTCATCATACATCCTTCTAGTTTTTTTTATCCCCTGCTCGGTAGCATTTTTTTTTCTAAGTCCAGTAGTAAAGCCAATTTAGCTACTTGGGTATTGTGTCTGCCTAACCAATTAATTATCTGGGGCGTAGAGAGATGCAACACGATTGAGAGCAGCTCTCATTACATACATCCTCCTTAATGGCCTTGTCAGCTAATGATGCACAGGTTTGTCATCAATGGCTAAACCCTTTGTATAAACACTTAGTTATTTATACGAGTATAAGAGCAAAGATTATCTAACCTGAGGTTTTTTGGATATTTGTAATATTTGTCTGTCTGCAATGTGGAAATTTCATCCAAATTTTTTTTTCTTCTTAAGTTAAAGTAGAGGTTAAAGACCCGGAGCAGCCACTTTTCGGTTTGTTAAAAGAATGATTTTATTGTATTCTAGGCGGAAGTAGTCTGTATATAAATACACACACACACACACACACACACACACATCTCCCCCTACCCTCTAACAGTATGCGACTTTGACCCGGCTCAGGTCAGATGCCATATGTAGTAAGGGTCTAATTAATGCTGTTTCGTATACCGAAACAGTGGATTCTTTTATAGGTTTAATTTGTCAAAGTGAAAAAAAATGGCCTCGAATTAATATTTTTTTATTTATTTATTTACTTTTTACTTTCTGGCTCAATACTTCCATGGGAGAATGACGAGATTTGAGAATCTTTACACCCCATTTGATGTGACACAGTTAAGCATTGTACAGAAAAATCCCACTGAAACGGGTCAAAATCTATTTTCATACCTAGAAAATTATCTGTTGTTGTTTATTAATTACTTCATAAAGCTTCGATGTGTGGCAAACTTATCAATTGTAGAGTATTCTTTCTTTTCTATAAGCTAAATTATTATTAATCAAGTAAATTTATATAGAATTATAATATAATATAAATGATTTTCATACCGAGAAAATGACTCATAATATGATTTATTTTTATTCTAGAAGCTACTCTATAAATTTTGAAAGCGTTGAAACGTGAAACATTCCTGTTTTTTCTATTATGTTCCTTCTTCGCTCATTTCTAAGCACATAAAACATTATACGAGCCAGTAAATAAAATACAAAATAAGCTATTTAACTGAATTTTGAATGTTTCGCTCTGAAACAAGCAAATTCTCCCAGTTAAACCATTCGATAAGAGGAATTTAAATCTTCTATAAATTCATAAAACTTTCAAATTTTGTGGAACAATGATCAGAATTCCATCATTATTTATCACGAACGTTAAGGAGAGAATCAGAGGGAAAGAAATTAAATAAATAAATAATTGATTGGTGACACTCCTCGTCCCTTATCTCTTTCTGTGTTAACGATCATAACTTTAAAAGATTCGACGAAGCGTTTATTAGTAGCAGATGTTCACTTAATGAAAATCAATAGTTATCAACGGAATCTGCGATTTTCAATTAGTGATTAACGGTTAATAAGCATCTATTGCTAATTTATTAATTACAATACTTGATCCTATTAACTTTGCTTATCTACTTTTAATCTTACTTTTTAATATTTTGAGATTTCAAAGGATAATTAATCCAATTAATGATAGAAATGTTTCTGTTTGATGTTATCTGATCTGGAATTTTATTGCTGAATTTTATGAGTTTGCTAGCCTTAAACTGAAGAAGTTCTCTAGCTAATAATGCCAAGTGTTATCTCTGAAACAAACGACTGTATTCTTTATCGTAATTATAATTAAATGTAATTAATATTTCGCAAGTTTTGTCTAACATTTTAAACCAAAACTCGAAATAAAAATGGTGTTTATCGACAAGGAACTTAGTTTCTTAATCCGGGGTCATGCTTAAAGGGTCTCGCATTAATGCCTTTTAAATAATATTGCTGTTTTGATAATAGGGAGGCCTCATATGTAGGAAGGATCACAAGTCTAAATCAGGCCATTCTGTAGTAGTATTTTAGAATTTCATTGGTGAATTTTATGTATTGCCGGCGTTAAATTGAAAAATTTTGTAGTTATTAATGTAAAATGTTAGTTCAAATGAGATTTATCCCGTTAAAAGTGATATAATTTACAGATTTATACAGCCATTGTTAGGTAGAGATTGCTTACTACACAGTAATATCGTTCTGTTATTGCAACCGATCACGATATTTAATCAATTACACGAAAATCTGTGTTAATGACATAACAATTTCGTGTAATTGATCAGATATGGCTATGGTAATTATTGTAATTGATCATGTTTAGATAATTAATTAATGTAATTGATTCGATACGATTACGATAATTCGTAATTGAGAAGACCCTTCGATATCCAGCTGTTCTGTAAGAGAAGGGGCTAACCAGCTTCTATGAGTTGTATTGAATTACGAGGCCAAATACAGAAGAAAAATAATAAAATTAACAATTAAAAAGAAATAAAAAAAAAGGACAAACAAATCAATATTAATTCTGGTTCTTGGAAAACGTTTAAGTTCTGATGGTTTTTCTTGCTCATTTTTCCCAATAGAATTTCAAGAATTCTCTCACCCATCCACGACTCCAATTCCATGTAGAGTGGTCATATGCATGCTTTGGGAATTGTTGCTTCAGTTCTTCACTATCTTTAACAAGACCAGAGTGATTTTTCATGTAACATTTCGAACTAAGTGCCGTCATAAGTCGTCTTAGAAAACTTGATGGTTTTATTGTAAGAAATTGGATATTATTTAAGCTGTTATCTTTTCTTCTTTCAATGATTTTTCCTTGTTTTATTGGACTACTTACTATCTTTGATGTTTTTTTCCCTATAGAATTTACTGTAAGTGAAGTTTTACTTTGAAACTCCTTGCTTTAATCTTTAGAGGCTTCCCCCCTTTCAATATATATATTATATATATATATATATATATATATTCTTTTTTTAAAGAAATTCTCAACAAAGAATACCCCCCTCTTAGAATTCTGAAAATATTTTAAAAGTTACTCCATTTTTTTTCTTCTTCTTCTTCTTCTTTCTTTCTTCCTCCTTGTGTGTTGCTGATATGTCGATAAGGGTGGCACTTTACATGAACTAATGAAATTCTTTATGACAAGCTGTTAGAGTAATGGAGACGAAAAATGATCTTGTTATCCAGCTAACTCTGTCCTTAAAAAGTGATTCGGCTTTAGCATTCGCTATTACGTGTCGTTTTTTAATTAAAAATCGACTGAAGAATAACTTATATTGTTGCGTAATAATTATATACGTAATCGATAACGTTGTAACCGAACGTAGCTGACTTAACAATACGTGATTGATCAAACGTGAGTGTAATTGATCAGCATTTGAGAAATCGATTACGTATTATTAAATAAATTAATTGTAATTGATAGAAATCTGTTACAGCTGATTAATATTCAGCAAGCAGCTGATCAGTTACTGATTCGTTTGTTAAGTGTTAAGTCCTGTTGTTACTGATAAATTATCATCCGTCAGCAAAACAATTAAATGAAATTTTCAAAATATTATTGTAATTAAAGATATATTCTTATTTATAGAACAATTAAGTTATTAGTATTCTAACAAAACAATTAAACAATACTGAAAAGTATTGTTTAATTGCTTTGTTAATAACAATAGAAAGTATTGTTTAATTGCTTTGTTAATAACAATAGAAAGTATTGTTTAATTGCTTTTGTTTGTTTACAGTTTCGTTTGTTTCAATAATAATAATAATAATAACAACAATAACTTGTCAGTTACAACAATACTTTTCTGTTCCATTTCTTTAACAATAGTAAATTGCGACAATACTTTACAGTTTAGTTTATTTCGTTAATAATAATGGCTTGTCAGTTACAACATTTTCTACTTTTATTTCGACTGTTTCGTTAATAATAATAATAATAATAATAACTTATCAATTACAGCAATAATAAATTTAGAGAAAAAGTAAGAAAACTTGAAGTTCCTTTATTCTCTTAACATTAAAATAATATTCTCAGCGATTTAAGCGTGTAATTTGTAATTGTGTAAAGTTATAATTACAACCTTTCGAACCGAATAAAAATTCATCAAGAAGGAAGAAAACTGACATTCTAGAAAGCTTGGTGTATTTAGAAAATTTCAAAACATAAATCAACATTATAGATAAAGAGATTACACAAGCAATTATACCTCATAGTTAGAACCTATTTAACAAAACGTCATGTTAT
Source organism: Centruroides sculpturatus (assembly GCF_000671375.1). Taxonomy (NCBI): domain Eukaryota; kingdom Metazoa; phylum Arthropoda; class Arachnida; order Scorpiones; family Buthidae; genus Centruroides; species Centruroides sculpturatus. The sequence continues at coordinate 163,664 of NW_019384890.1, forward strand.
ATTTGTCAAGAATTTTCTTTCATATATAATTTGTCATTATCAATGTCAGACAACGTCAGTAATTATATTTAATAATACTTTTCAAAATATAAATTATTTTTAAAAAATTTTTTTGTGTGTTTTTACTGCCATTTCGTCGTCGTTTTAGGCATTAAAAACTCATACAATTCCATGCTCCGTGTTTGTTATATACTGGATCCAAATCCANTTTTTTGTGTGTTTTTACTGCCATTTCGTCGTCGTTTTAGGCATTAAAAACTCATACAATTCCATGCTCCGTGTTTGTTATATACTGGATCCAAATCCACGTCTGGAACTAGAAGCTAATCTTGAACTGATGACGCTCTTCTGTTGAATTATTTATGCTCATGTAGAAAACCAATTGCTTCTATGTTATCAATATACAATACGGCTTTACTAATTCACCATAGTTTGATCCAAGTTGTGCTGAAAGAAATGGTACAGTTGCAACTGCTCTCATCGCCAGATTTTCTCTAATTAATCAAATTCGGCACCACTCTCTCCTGAAGTTGTTATCCGTCGTGTCAGGTTTGTATCCCCAGCTACTTCTTGTCAAGTTCGTTATATCTTATTGCCAAGTTCAATGATGCTTAAGTACATGTGCACCTATCGAATCCTCTCTACTTAAGTAGAATACATATGCACCTATCGAATCCTTTTACTTAAGTACGTATACACGTATTGAATCTTAAGTACAGTACGTAAGTGTGCACCTATAGAATCCTAAGTACTGTACATGTGCACCTGTCTAGTCCTAATTACGTGTGCACCTATCGAATACTTTCTACTTAAGTACAGTACAAGTACACCTAAGGAATCCTAAGTACAGTATTGTACATGTGCACCTAACGAATACTTTCTACTTAAGTACAGTACAAGTACAACTAAGGAATCCTAAGTACAGTATTGTACATGTGCACCTAACGAATACTTTCTACTTAAGTACAGTACAAGTACACCTAAGGAATCCTAAGTACAGTACTGTACATGTGCAATCTATCGAATTTCCGTCCGCTTAATCGCATGTGTACCTATCGAATCTATTATTTTTCCACGTTGGAGGGTTGGAAAAATTTATTGTTAACTACTACAGTACTAAAAGTGTCTTTTTTTTCTTCTATACAGAGACGTGGCTAAAGTATATTACTGATGGAATTTCAACATTGGACCAATCTGATCGTAAATAAAGGTTGGAATGTGCTGAAACGACATTTTCGATCTGGATTTCTCAGAACTTCTGACAATAAGCTCATATTTTCTATGAAACGTCATTATGTGGTCGAAGAAGATTGAGATTATTCACGTTTATATGAATTCTCTGAAAGTAATGTCCGATCGATGCGATTTATTAACGTTTATTTCTTATCTTACGATAGTAAACGCGATACTTTAGTGTTATTTGCTACTCTTTTTTATGGATAGATTTTTGTGTGAAATTGTTTAGAACCCGCTTCAATGTTCTATAAGAAATGCGGGACAATTTCATTATGAGATTATGCTGCTGCAGCAACAACAACGAAGTCGGTGGTTACTCTTCGGAGGGGATAGAATGTCAAGATATGTGTTTTGTAGCATAAATTCGTGACTCGTATCAATGCTTACGTGCTATCAGAGGCGAGTTACAACGTTATGGGTCCCCCATATACACTGTTGACTTCAGACATTAAAGCCCCCTTCACTACTATAGTAATAATTAAAAGAAAATTATATTTTGTATCGATCTTTGGGTAATTTTTCGAATATTCCATAAAAATATTACATAAACATGCTGATATAGTAACAATAAAATAATTAACAGTAGAGCTGTTTAGTCTCTATAATTCGTTTTAGTAAATGGAATTATTTACTAATAACTTAACCTGCTGCATTTTTAATGAGTACTGACTGATTAAATAGTAAAAAAAAAAAGTTCATTATGCTATTATATGAATATAGATAGATTCCCTAATGCATCAGCATTGCGTCTAATTACTTAGGAATTTAATCATTTAATTATTAGATAATTTAATAATATAATACGACAAGACCTTTATGGATACCTGCACTTGTTGCTGCTGACGAGGAATCTGTAGATAACTCCCTGTTACTCATGGTATTCGTGTTTATTACCTTAGTAGCTTAGGTGATGCATTTACTTAATCAGGTTTATCAAGTACCAAGCGTATATACATACAAACGTCTCAGTAGAAACAGAAAAGTTCTTTCGAATGCTACTAACAGTGGCTGAGTAGTATTGAGTACTGACTGACTGAGTAACAGTACTGACTGACTACTTAGTACTGACTGAATAGCATGCTACTCAGTCAGTAGCATGCTACTCAGTCAGTAGAATGCTACTCAGTAGAATGCTACTAACAGTAGCATTCTATTGAGAACAATTCGAACACAGCTCAAGCTATTAACAATATTATAAACCTTTTAATCAGCTCTGACTTAAATCAAACGTAATTGTAATGAAGTTCAGTGTTTTAAATTCAATTCCATAGTAGTTTATTAATACTGTAATAGATTTTACAGTAGCAATTTCTATAAAAGCACTTTGACAAAACATTGTAATCTTTATACGACATGTAGCATTGCTGTTATCGAGAAAACTCATTCCTACTATAGCTTTTACAGGGGGATACAATCTAAGTTGATACGTCGCGTGTTGTTACCAATATTACTGTAGAAGTTCACTCTACAGATAACAGCATTCAAATGTACTTTTATCAAACGCAGTAGGGTATTAGTAAAAGGGAATGTTGATATAATCATACGCACCTTTACTACTTGTTGTTATAGAGGTATAAAATATGACATTGATCAGTAATTCGGTAGCAACATTTTATTGCTGTATTAACACAGCGTTTAACTGTATTCTGTTCTTTCTTCTTGTTGCTGCTTTATGGAAGAATTTTACAGGTTTACACTGCTGTATAATTGTTAATATAGTAGTAAATTTTATGAAATTCATTCAGTGATTCGCCATTTTTACATTGTTTTTCTGATATGATTGAAGTAAAATCTAATCTAAAGCTAGTTAATACGATTAGATCGATATTTTCTTTGTTATTAAAGTAGCAAATTAAACTGCATAGCTTCCATTGATTACAATAGTCGTATCGATATTTGCCTTATTACGGACGTAGTAACTAAATTATGGCTTAGCTACTGGCTAATATAGTTATATTGATATTTTCTACGCTACTGTAACAGTAGTAAATCATAATAACAAGTATTCAACACTTAGAAATCGATATACAGTTACTGCTCGATATGTTCCCCCCCCTTTGTCCTTTTTCCTACTGTATTAACAAACCACTGATCTTTTTGCTACTTTAAAACTATTCCACAGCTCCTGTGTGCTTTATATAACTTACGTCACTACTATTATTATATATAACTAGTTATAAATCATCACCCATTAGGTGGCATTATAATTATATAAGTTTAATGATACTAAGCATGGAATAATAAAATTATCATGCTATCGATGGTCGTCTATGTTAATATATAAGTCAGAGAGCATTTATCCTACTGTATATGTAACTTCTATAATTTACTATACTACAGTAATAAACTACTTACAGACTCCCGTGCCAAGTTACTATAACATCCATCGATTAGTGGAGAAGTCATAAAAGCCGAGTAGGAGTCATTTATCACAAATTGTATCTAAATTTATTACGTTTTGGGGGGGGGTTGAACACTATGACAAACGATCCTCGGGATTTTAGACAGGATGGCAACAAAAATAGCAAAAAAAAACACGTGACCTTTGTTTAAGTAATTGCTTATTTTGTATGCTGGATGTGTGTGCGTGTTATGTGTTGTGTTTGTTGTTTATTGTGTGTATATGTGAGTGTGTTGAGTATTCTATATGAAATAGCCTACAAGTAAGACAATGCTCAACATGCTCATAAAAACACACAACACACAAAATAAGCACACGACTTTTATACACAATTTTAACACTTTACTGCTCGTGAAAGGTTAACGATATCCTTATTTCTTTTAACCTGATTTAATCGTTGTGTTTAGGAAATTGACGTCAGACCATCCTCGTTTATATTTTGAAGTGTTTGCCAAGTAATGATCCTCTTACATCCAATTGGAGGATTGGCTTGGTGCATGATTTTCTACTGCTTATTCCACGATGATCTCTTACAATCTAATCTGTATTTTTCTACCCTCTCCTCGTCTTTAAAAATGTTACACAGCCCTTCTTTTAGTTTAGTGGATTCTTCTTCCCCTCCACATCTTAATCCTCTTCTCTCTCTTTTCTTTGTATATTTATTATTAAAAGATTTGTCAAGATATTTCGCTTTCTTGAAGGAATATGAAAAGTTCGATCGCTTCGGTTGTTATGAATATTTGGAGTCTCGCTCACTCTCTCTTTCTTTCTCTTGCTTTTCTTCTCCCGTTTCTTCTTATCTTTTCTGCTTCTCTTGAGGATTTTTATAAGAATTTTTCCGTGTTTTGAAAAGTTTCTCTTGTATTATTATTTGGGCGGAGTACGCCTTGTCAACTTCTTGTTACATACGCCCAAATAGATAAAATATATATATAAACACATTCATGTTTAACTGGTCTGCTATATATATATTGATCTATATGAGAAGTGAATTGGGCGGAGGACGTGGATACTCTCGGGAAGTACTATATTCCCTTCCAATTAATACACCCTTTGATTAGTTTATAATGAATTTAGAGCTCTGAGACGTGTTTTTTAAACGTGTGAAGGAGCATGAAAATTTGGGAGGAGCTGAAACGCTTAAATAACATTTAGTTTACGAACTTATTGAATTAATCGCATACAAGAACCTTTCCTTTTACAAAAAAGAAAGAACTTTTCAGTGGAGTTTCAATATCGATTGGAAGTAGCTCCATCCCAAACTTCTTTCTAATAGCTTTACCGAGATATGACCTACATCCTGCTCTTTGGAAGAGGAATGTAGGCCTCATACATCAAAAAATACCCTACGAAATTTAAACAGAAACGTATTGTGACGAGTTATAAGTGGCGTTAAACAATTAGAGATAGTTACAGAAGGAAACTCTGCACTTATCTAGTGTTTACAGGGAGAGAGAGAGAGAGAGAGACACTGCAACAGATTAGTGAATTTAAGTAAGAAAAGAACATTAAAAAAAAGGGGGGAGAGACGGAGAGATTGTTCTCTACATAAACAATAGAAGATAGAGGGTGTTGAATCTCGAGTCTCTACCACTCGAACCCGGTAGCAGACGTGACAAGACTCGTCTGTTTGTGCTCTGTGTAATTTTTTCCCAATTACCTCACCAGCGATAAGTCTTGTGGAAACGTGATCTGGCAGGGGAAATCTCTTTCCTTAGATCCTCATTTAGTCTTACTCGAGTGTCAAAGGTCGTCCATCCTCCTAAGCGTTTCTAACGTGTCATTTGAGGTTTAACGATATCGTCCATTTACTCCAAGTTTTGGAACTTTTAGCTGTCTACTAAAGGAGGAGGGGAGAGCAAAGAGGGGAAAAAACGATACAAAGCGAAATTTTAGAAGATAATATATATATATATATATATATATTGGTCGTTCGTCTGTCTGACCAAACTCGCCATTTTGACAAAAGAAAATATTGAATTTTTGTACGGTCTTTTCGAGTGATGTCGGTGNGAATCAAGTAAACAGGTTAGTGGGCGTAACAGTTCGTGAGTCTGGCTGTCTGTACGATATTTTATTAATGGATTTTATACTGTACTCTATTACGCCGGTTCGTTGACGTATAAAAATATGTTTACACGCAAATTCTGATATGAGAAAAACATAAATGATAAATTTTTCTGTATGCTTTCCCTACTTGTGTGTTTCTCCTTTGTTCTTCGAGTAGGAGGGTCAGTTTACTGTATAAGGTTAGAAAAATTGTGTAAATGGGGGGGTCGTATAAAACACCAACCATTGTGTTTGTCTGTAGGCGCATCTGCTACTTTATCCAATGTGATTCGAAAGGGCACAGGTGCGAGAAGGATGCGACAAAAAGGAGAATTTTGCTTCCCCCTCCTTCTTTCCTTGTGTCCCGCGTAACGTCGTTACGTCACCGTTCACTGACACAATCCGTTTGCTTCTTCGATTTTGGGGTTTTTGTACGGCGGAAAAACTTGCTTCTCTGTCTCCTTTTTCCCCTCCCCCTTTGCTCGAAATGTCGTTAATGTATCAACGTTCTCATAAATGTCCGTTTCGACTTGCCTTAATGATGTTTGTTTTCGAATTTTTCTTGTAAAATGGACGTTGAAAATCCGTATCCAATTACACTGTTGCAGTGTGTCTAATCTGTTTTCAATATTCTCATGCATGCGAGTAGTAACGTGTGTTAGTATTGAGACGTAGAAGCTTTTTGCATTGTTGTGTCATTTCTGCTTTTGTATTGTTACATGGACTGTATTACACTTTGCTTTTGCACTGTTCGTGGGCTGTGTCCTCTATTCATATTTATGGGCTGTGTTCTCTATTCATATGCACTGTTTATGGGCTGTGTTCTCTATTCATATGCACTGTTTATGGGCTGTGTTCTCTATTCATATGCACTGTTTATGGGCTGTGTCGTCTCTTCTTTTCTTGGTGTGTCGCTTGTTTTTTTTTTTGTTCTGTTGCACAGACGGTGTCATCTTTGTCTTTATTTTTTGCATTGTTTGTATGGATAACGTTGCATTTATCGTTATTACTGTACGTTTTACTATATTATATTGTTTAATCGTTGCACACAATTTATTTATATTGTTTTCTACTCCTGTTGTTTCTCATCTTTTGCACATTTCCTCACTAAAAATAGGCGGAGGGGGAAATCGGATCGATAACAATTTTGGAAAAACGCCAAGAAAAATCAGAATTGATATTATTAATATAAATACTAATTACTACAGTTAAAGAACCGCTGTTTGAAAGTATACAAATGAGAAAAATAGAAACTTTAGAGTAGTTCATAATGAAATCTCCATGTTGAAGTACGAAAAAAAAAATAAGAAAAGCATTCGTGTTTATCGCTCCAATTAACGCGAAAACTTAATGCCAAGCTGCACAAACTGCAATCATTTTTTCCCCTTTTTCTTTTTATCCCTTTGATGCCAATGGAAAAAAAATCCCCCCCTCCCAAAAACAAAAAAGAGTAGATTAACCTGTGTGTTAAATGGATGCTACTATGGTAACATGTCAAATATAGAATTGAACTAGTGAAGAATCAAGTAAACAGGTTAGTGGGCGTAACAGTTCGTGAGTCTGGCTGTCTGTACGATATTTTATTAATGGATTTTATACTGTACTCTATTACGCCGGTTCGTTGACGTATAAAAATATGTTTACACGCAAATTCTGATATGAGAAAAATATAAATGATAAATTTTTCTGTATGCTTTCCCTACTTGTGTGTTTCTCCTTTGTTCTTCGAGTAGGAATGAGTTTTTTTTTTTTTTTTTTGGCCCGAGAGACACGCGAGCAAAATAATTAAATTTTAATTTAATTTCATTTAATTAATTTTCCTCTCCGGGCATATTTCACACACACAACTTTGGTGTTTTAGACTTAACTGTGACGCGTGTGGTGGTAGTGTTGGCTCATTACTTAATCCTGTTTCTCCCCTATATTATATAACATGGCGTTGACACTATCAAATCCACTTTCCTCCGATATTATTACGTGGATTTGGCAAACAAATCCATTTCATCCTGTGTTCTAACATGGGGATGTCGTATTATCGTACACATTAACTTATACCCAAATTTGCATGTTAAGATTGATACATTCCACCACACACAAGCTTCATGTTTAGGCTCTTCAATACATTTACTCCTTTAAATATGTATTATGTATGGAAGTATCTGTGTAGGATATTTAATTGTGTAGCCTGTAGAGGAGAAAAACTAGAAATTTTAAAGAGAGAATCGACTCGATTTCGTCACTCTTTTCTTCTGTTAATATTAATAAGGGATTGGTATTGTTAAGCATTTAAGTAAGCTGGGTGTTGGCACGTTATCAATACGACGACGTGTAACTAATCTTTCTTCCAATATTACTGTATAATGGATAAACTAGATTTAGTTTCCTGTTCCTTATGTTTATAACAAGTAACTGTTACGTTATTGGAGTTTTTTTAAGTTAAATTTCGTGTTTATTTTGCCTCCTTACACAATAGTATCAGCTTCGAAAGTTAGTGGTTTTCTCACGTTCAGAATGGACTTATTATATGTTTTTATCATTGTTGTTTACACTTTCGAATGTTTCGTAGTGTTAGATTTTTGCATTAAACATGGGCTGTGTAATCTCTGTTGTTCATTTTGTATTGTTTTATCGATTGCGTGTTTTTGCTCTTAGCTTTTGCATTGTTACATAAGTGTGTCGTCACTGTTGTTCGTTTCTGAATTTCTTAAGAGCTGTGTCGTCTCTTCTATTCGTTTTTGCTCTGTTCTACAGGCTGTGTCGTCTCTTCTATTCGTTTTTGCTCTGTTCTATAGGCTGTGTCGTCTCTTCTATTCGTTTTTGCTCTGTTCTACAGGCTGTGNAAATATTAAAAATTAATTTATTTTACGGCGATTTCCCCCCAATTACTTTCACTGCTTGTGACAGCGAGGAAAGTAATTGGAGGACAGCATTTTTAGTGGCAATAAACTTCAAATACTTGCTGTAATCTTAGTGGTCAATATAGACCCCGTTGCGATCGATCAAAGATTTTTCAGGAATTCTTTCTCTCCCCCCCTTGTTCGAGTCTGTTTCTGTGACAGTGTTGTCACTTCCCACGCGTGTTCCACTCGTCGCTGTTAGTTTTAGATATTGTATTAAATTGTTAATTCAGCTTTGGTGTGTTAATCTTCGATCCACCGAAGAAATTAACGATGGAAAACGAATTCGTTTCTGCTATTTCGACTTCCAGATACTAATTTTAAGAGAAGTTCCGAGAAAATGGAGTTTTTCCCCCTCACTCCCGTCATCATCTCTGGCCATCTTCACCCTCCCACGTTATAGGCAATTTTCTTATTAATATTATAAAATTCCTAATCTAAAATTTAAAATTATGTAGATCAAGATGTACGTCGAGAAGTATGTTACGAAAACCGCACATAATTAAAAATTGGGGGGGACATCGTAATAAGTTAAGTGTCAGATTAGGAAAAATAAAGTCAACTTTATTACATCCAACTAATCTTAAATTCAAACATCATTAATAATCAACGAAAATCGATGATAAGAGGGAGGGATCGATGAGAAACTGAAGCAAAAATATAGGATTAACAGGCTAATAAGTGACGTTAAATCTAAAAGAAGGGGAAAGAAATAACAATAAAGAAAGGGGGAGAAAAAAAAAACTCCTTAACATCCCTCAAGAAATTTCAATAGAAGAAGGCTGTTAAATAAAGAAATATTACTCTCAGAGGACAGATTTACTTCTAATGCCCTTCTAAAACCAACTGTGGCTCCTAAAAATGATATACGATTTCAATTCGTTCAAGGGGGTATGAATAATTATCAATTTATCTCTTAACTAAATTATCCCAAAAATGTTTGATGATCTCGCCTTTTTTTTTTGGAATGTAAAAGGGAGAGTAACCACTCGGTATATCGGTTTTTAGGTAATTGCTCTTACGTTTTTTGGGGGTTAATTTAGCGGTGTTGAGGTGTATGATTACATTTTTAACGTTTATTAAGGTTATTTGTCAGTTGACTAAAAGTTTAGCCCTCCCCCGTTTTAATTAAAGTAAGATTTAAATATTGGCAGCAGAGCGGCCACTTTAATTAAGATTGATAACGTTCCAGCGGATTATTCGTGTGTGTTTGTATACAAAACACTTCCCAATGGTATGAACCTTAATCAGTCGGACGTACGGACGTATGCACTAACGCTTTTTATTATTATTATTTACGTTCCGATAGGTATTAATACCCCAAAAATGCCTTGAGGAATCGCCGTTTTTATATACACTTGGATGGTGTTGACCCACGCCCTGGGTTATTCTGTCAACTTTCCAGGTGCTTCTGATTCATAATATTGGGCCGGAGGCTTCGTGATTCAGTTGTAGAAGCGAAGTTTTATCCTTTATCAAATATTTATTTGTGTTTTTTTTTTTTTCCTCCCTCCTCCGTAATTTATGGCGGTTTTAAACACTGCTTACATACAGGTTCACTTGTGTTTGTGTCTGTGTTTTTAGGAACTGTCCGTGAAGGGAAGGTTTTAATTCAGTGAGAATGAAAGATGAGGAGCAGGTGTAGCTGCACAATAACTTGCATTTATTTACCACAATGGCAAAACACAACCGGGAAGTGATATAAGAGTAAAGTGGAGTAGTCAAAGGCTGTACTTTGAAACGGGTCAATAAAAAGCAACTTGGCTTCTATCATGTTTCTCCTTCTGCAATATTATTGTTGTTACTGGACTCTGGTGGGTTATATTGCGGTCAGAGTGCATCCTCTTCTCAGAATGATATGTTTGACCTTCCACTTCTTTGGCATCTTCCATTCCTGCGGTCGAGGTAAATACACATTCATAAAGTATTCTATTACGTCTTCCCTCTTTCGAATCCTATCGATTTTCTTCTTTATCCATGTTTAATAAACCCGTATTTAAGCGTAATGAATCGCTTAAATTCCAAACCCCTTTCCCGTATATTGCGCTACAATTTCTCTTATTTTTTTTTCTTTTTTAATCCTTACTTCTAACGATTTTTCGCTTATTTTTCTCTGTAATTCTTTGTTTCTTCAGTCAACAAACTACATATCAAAGAGAAGTCTTTAAAAGTTTATAAAAATAAATTGGATTTCTGGCTTTTTTTCTTCTTCTTCTTCTTCTTCTTCTTCTTCTTCTTCTTCCTCTTTCTTTCCTCCTCCTTCTCCTCTACGTGCGTAGTTTTCTATCCTCGGTTTAATAGAGGAAAGTGCGATAAGGCGAGACTTATAAAGAATAAATTTAACTGCTCCCACCTCCGGAGAGACATCCGTTATTACTATATTGATAATTGATTATCGGAAAGAATGCGGGATAATAATTAGAAATTGATCAAAAGGCGATAAATACCCCCATCCCTTCCAATTTTCTTTGATTAATGGTCAATCAATGGCGATAATAATCTCAATACCTGTCAAGAATTTCTTTCTATCGACTTTAAAAATTCCTCTAATACTGAAAAAACACCAACAAAATATGTTTTTTTTTTTTTATTTTTTAGAGGGAAGGAGGGAGAATATTCTCTTATAGTAAAGCCAACTAATCCTTTCACCTCTATATAATGCAGAAGAATTTAGGAATTTAAACTGCTTTACACTCTTCTTATATGGGAGGACTAAAGTTTTAGTAAGTGGCTTTCTTGCTATGTCATGAAATTGGGGGATTTTTATTACTCTTTACCCCTATGGGCATAGAGGGGTCTTCTTTAGTAAGCTCGTTATTGGAGGCTCGGAATTCGTAGCCTACTATGAGGGCCCGAATTCCGGGGATGGAGGACCAAGCCAAACTGGTATATTATTATTGTTATGGTCCCTCCTACACCAAAATAGAAGAGAAACCATTGAAAAACAATGGGAGGATTATTCGGGAATTCAACTGCTTTCCTCTGTGAAGAAGAAAAAGAAGAGGAAACGTATCCTCCACGTGGTTGTTACCTGTCGTGGTTTTGGTATAAGAGGAAACACAGATAGTGTACAGGTTACTTTGAATAGAGAAGATAAATATATCTTAAATAATGCAACAATTATGCAACTAATTACCATTTTTAATGGATCAGACGACGTTCTTTTCGCTTGTAATATGGACGTCAAAACTTCCTGTGTTTAATTTTGAGTTTAAGTTTATGTACTCGCTCCCGTATATAATGAAAGAGCGGGATTTAAAACATTGTTAACTCCGCTTTCGTTTATGTAAACAGGTATAAAGCTGTGTATCCCATTATTGCTGTATGAAGTTTATATATATATTGCCTCTTTCAGCTTTACTGCTCAATTTACCATGATGTTAATGGGAAAATGTGAAAATTAAACACTTTTCATTCTAGTTATGATTAGCAAAACAGCAGTTGTATTTCCCTTTTCTAAATTAAAATATGAGATTTAAAAGTTCTGTTCCTGTTAACCATGAGAATTAATATGCTTCTTTTACATTTTAGCTGTTTCATTTGCAATTTATATTTCTTCCAAATTCAAATGACGGTTTAAAAAAATCTTTTTTCTGATCTAATAATTTAGAATTAATATACTTGAGAATTATTTACGTTCTTTCCTTCTGTTTTAATATAGGGATTAGAACCTCATTTTATTCGCTTCCTTTCTCTATCTTCCAATTCTTTCTAATTCTATCCTCTGTTCTCTACCTACTCATTCTATTTTCTCTTGTTCTTTAGTTTCTCACTACCTCATTCTTTCTTTTTTTCCTCATTCTACCTCATTGTAACTTTGCATTCTACCTCATTTTACCTCATTCTTTCTTTTTTTCTTCATTCTATCTCATTGTAACTTTGCATTCTACCTCATTTTACCTCATTCTTTCTTTTTTTCTTCATCCTATCTCATTGTAACTTTACATTCTACCTCATTTTACTTCATTCTTTCTTTTTCCCCCCATTCTACCTCATTTTACTTCATTCAGTCTTTTTTTCCTCATTCTATCTATACTTCATTGTAACTTCGCATTCTACCTCATTTTAATTTTACCTCATTCTTTCTTTTTTCCTCATTCTACCTTATTGTAACTTTGCATTCTACCTCATTTTACTTCATTCTTTCTTTCTTTTCTCATTCTACTTCATTGTAACTTCGCATTCTACCTCATTTTACCTCACTTTTTTTTCCCTCATTCTACCTCATTTTTTCTTTCCTGTTCGTTACCTTCTTCTGTTCATCCTCTTCTCTACCTTATTCTATAAATTTTCATCATCATCATCCTCCTCTATCTCATCTTTCTCAATCTTCTTCTGCTTTATCATTTACGTACTGTTTCCTCATCCCACCCTCGCCACACAACATACGAATTAAACCTCTATATTTCGCCACACCTCGCTGTCGCGTAGCAAAATATAAAATTCCAATTTTAAAGTAAAAAATATACTCTAAAATAAAATAAAAAATTCGGTTAAATTTCCACCCTTTTCGTATAAATTTCATATGAGATTATACACACGTCACTAACATCGCTCCCTTCCCATATTTACAACGCAACTTCCCTATCTGCCTACGTTATAACGAAGTGGTTGATGTATGACCAATCTTACATCACTTGTATGAGAGGTTGACAAGTTGCCAAATTTGTTTTCCTTCTCATATTAATAAGATTCGCCTGCGTTATTCCTACGAAAATTTCCAGGCAAATATAAATAATAGTATTAAAATATATATATATATATTTGCATGATTTTTATATAGTAAATTCCTATAAAAACAGTGGTTAGAAGTGGGTTAAACTCGGTGCTGTCATTTGTTAATTATCATCGTAAATATTTTGATGATGTAAAACAGCCTCACCCCCTTGATCTGATCTGAACAAACATGAAAGAAAATGTTTGTTTTCTAATCTTAAACAAACTCGCCTTTAACCTAATTAAATCGATTATTTACAGAAGAGAAAGTATTTATTTATTTATTTAATGATGTTTTTCCGTGGGGGGGGAAGGATAGCGATTACAGAAACAATCGATTTTCAGGGTAATATCCTTGCCGGAAGTGTTCTTCTATCTACCTTTAAATATCATATAGAATAAGCTGGAAACTTCCTATATATATATACATACTTAAAATACCTTTTATAATTATAAATACCACGTAAAATATCATAGAAACACACTGTACACACTGTCTACCCCCCTATAACACTGTTGATAATTCCGTTTTATATGAATTCCATGTTGTACGAGTCACTTGGATTTTACAAATACGTGTGCCAGGCTGTGAACGGCTCGTGTATTTGTAAAATCTAAGTGACTCGTACAATATGGAATTCATATAAAACAGAATTATCAACAATGTTATAGAGGGGGTCGACTTGTATATAAAGTAGAATGCTCTGGAAACACGTTGTTTACCTTTAAACAAACTGTATTATATATATATATATATATATATTCTATGCTGAAAATACGTTGTCTATATTTAAATATCTAATATAATGCGACGGAAACATGATGTTTATCTTTAAAATATCCATGATAAAATATTATTTCTACGTTTAAATTGGCTGGAAACACGTTGCTATCTTTAAACAAATTGTAGTTTATACTGGAAACACGTTTATATCTAGTATAATGAGCTGGAAACAAGATGTTTATCTTTAAAATATTTATCTAAACACTTACTATGTTTAATTATTTAGTAAAATATCCTAGAAACACGCTAAACATCCAGTAGAATATGCCGGAAACACTCAATCACGAGACGATGAACAGTAATATTTTTTTATAGACCAGAAACACATATCATGTGTTATGTAATGTGTAGCAAAATTGTTACGTTTTTATTCTAATTAGAAACAAAATAAACACACCAATCTTCCTGGAAGTGACGTAGTTTATTTTTTTTGCACGTGGAAAAGAAGCACTCTTTTCTTTCCTTTATATAAAAAGCAAGAAAGAGCAGAATTTAAAATTACATTTATAAACAATTAAAGGTGACGATGGACCCGTCGTAACACACAAAACAACCGTTCAAAAATCGCTTATACGTTAATACGAAGGGAGAAAAAAGAAAAGGCTTTTGGGGCTACTTGCAGATCTGTTTCGATATGTAATTGTTTTATTCAAGAAGCCAAATCACAGTAAAAGGAAAAGAAATATTGAATTTCCTGTCTGTGCCAGACAGCAAAATCACTGAAGGAAAAACGTAACGGATGTATAATCTCTGATTGGTGCAGCAGCTGGTGTTGCGAACCGTCAATGGCTGTCCATCTATCACATCTCGGATCAAAGATGGCGGATTTTTATTGGTAACACTATGTCAACTGGTGAGATTTTCTTCACTGATGTCTTTCCACCCTCGATTTACTGACAATCTTCTCTCTTCTCTTTAACTTCGCCAGTTTATTTTCCCAAAAAAAAAACGACAAAATGTATTTATTTCTGTAAAAAAAAAACACACACACACACACGTAAATATTCTGTTACGTGTGTTTACAGGCTTGAATCGTAACTAGAATAACGTAACTAGAATGCAAACCTGAAGAGTAACTAATACGTAAATAGGAACTAAAGTGATAAACAATAGTAAAGCTCTAATACCAAACTAACAACCTTTATTTAAAAAAAAATCCAGCAACGAGTTGCATAACTTTCCCGGCCAAAAAAAAAAAAAAAAAAAAGTTAAAGTTGCGTGTGGTGCCATCTGTTATGAGATTTTTAAGGTTTTATAAGAAATTTTAAATAATAATTCTGAACGCACTCGAGATACGACACCCACAAAATTTAACAGCATCGATCCTCCCTAATAAACGAACCTCCCTGTAAAATTTCGGAAATTTACGACGAAAGGAACAGGAGTTATTATACTACAAAGTGGGTGAATAAAATCGTGCTTCTTCCCTTAACTATAAGAAAAAAAAAAAAACCCTGTTATACGTAACAGTTACAGGTATATATATATATATATATATAACAGTTTTGTTAGTATACACGAGCTTCTCGTATTGTTAGTTTTATTTGTGACGTTAATTTCACTCACAATTGCCATTTTCAGTCGTTATGTAGATTTGTTTCGGATAGTTAGTCACATTGTGCCTTTCTCTTGTGTTTACGTGTTATTTGTGCTGTTAGTTTCAGCCACTTAGTAGAATTTTCTCTGCTAGTTTCGTATTATTCTCTAATTGTTTCGGGACATTTATTTGTTACGATTGTAATACACATTCCCCTGAACGTATTAATGTTATGATTGTTAGGGATTTTTTTCTTTTTGTAGAATGGCAGTAACATTCGTCAGTGTAGTGTTTTTACGTACTAATTTACCTCTGTTACGTTTCAGACAGAATCTTTTTACATATTTTAAGTGACCCTCTAACCTTTTAAATACCCTTTTATCATCTCTCAGTCTACAGATTTCATTTTATTGTTTTACCTCACCACTTACAAAGTAAAAACGTCTATTCAACAACTTTCATCATCGTCTTCTCTTCACGAAAATTTCATTTTTAATTATTAAAACATAAAACTACTTAAAGATAAATTGGCTGCTTCGCCATAATAGGGATTTTTCTATGTAAAATAAATAAAAAAAAGGAAGGAAAGATCGTCAGCTGCGGGAGTTTGTTCCCTTAAAAGATTCCATTGTTAGCTCTTACTTCGATGGGTAAGGTACTTTATAAGGTACAGAGCAAGCGCAGTAGGATATGAAAGCCAACCATGCATGGCTCGTTGCCTTGATCTCCGGTTCCTTCACTGTTCATAGTTCAAACTTGATTCCTTCCCCCTCACCTTGCTTCTTTTTTCTAAGTCTTGCTGTACCTTTAAGACGTGGATGTTCTCACATTCGGATTTAGCTAAAGGTTACGATTTAGGTTTTGTGAATTTAACTTCTTCTTCCTCTGTTTTACGGTGCGTAACTTCCCTTCAAATTGTAAGAGTTCTTCTGCTGTGTAAGTTACGTAGTAGTGTTGTTATACAGTTACAGATTTCTTTAGATTATATAATCCCACGTGCTGTTACACAAATAAATTTCGTGAAGAAGAAGTTACGATAGGGAAATTTTATACTCGTACCTTTATTTTTACGACGGAAGATGAGTAAAATGCTATTAGAAAGAGGGGGAAAAAAAAGAGGTGCCGTAACGTGTAAAATTAATATTTCGGCACGGAATTAAAAGTCGTAAAGTGTAAGTCGTAAAGCGAAATTATCTCCGTTTAGAAATTATAAACAATTAAATCAAATTACATAATAATTGTATGGGAATTATATAGATTTTCTGCACAGAAAAAGTAATAATAATAATAATAACACAAGAAATTAGTCGGGAGAATTCGTAATTCCGCTTCACTAACAATAAAGGAAAGCTTCCTCTCTCTCTCCCCCCCCAAAAAAAAACACGAGACGATAATAGCACTTTCTGTGAAGTACTACTGTAGTAACCCGCGCTATAAAATGGTACTGCGGATATAAAATGCAGGTCTGTAGAGGTTTTATGATAATATAAAGGCACCACTTTACTATTTGCTAAATTACAGAGTATTGTTTTTATTTTACGACCTTCAGTTGAAGCAAAAAATACTAGCACTTACGTATCCTCTGTAGTGCTTCTTCGCTATCACTTAGTGTTGAAAGTGTGCTTTACTTTATGCTGCAACGACTATAACTGGGGCCTAGAATGTCATTTCTGTGTATAAAACGGGGGCCTGAAACTGTCTGCCGGTGTGTGTTTTCGGTTTCATTTTGTCTGCAAGGCGCGAAAAATGCTTCGCTGCACACGGCATTATTCGTGAATAATTATTATCTGTAATGCTTCACCGAATAATTTTAGAAGAATTAAAATGCTTACGTACGCGTTTCTAATTAATAAAATACCTAAAGCGCCAGGCTTTAATTGTCTTTAGGCATTTATCGAAATGATCTCTCGCTCTGTAATGGTAAATACGGATACGAGTTAAAGTGATAGAAACGATAACGCTTTATACAGAAAAGTAACGAGTTGACTAACTTTTCCGGCAAAAAAAGTTAGAATTGCGTGCGGCGCCATCTGTTGTCATATTTTATTTTAAAAGATTTTTATATTATTAAGTGTTATAAAATGGCAGAAAGATTAATTTACGAGTTTTATAACAGACTAAATTGGTAATAACCAGTAAAATCTTCGAAATATGACACGTGAATATCTCCACACCCCTTCTATCTTTAACCACCAAATTTTAACAGCAACGATCTACTTAATACCCAAACCACCGTACAAAATTTCAGAAAATTTTGACCAAAGGCACAGAAGTTATTAAGCTCCAAACTATGCGAACGAAATCGTTCCCCGTACAAACACATACACTAACATCCATACACACGGGAAAAATCCCGAGTTTTTAATCATTTCTCTACCTTACAACGTACCCCGATTTCATAAATGTAAAAATTTCGGAGGGGGGGATCATCCTTCTTCTCCCCGTTATACATAACAGCGAGTATTTTAACACGCGACGTCTGCTGTACTGTACTGTACTTAAAACACACCGCTAATATATTCTTCACTGTCATAAAACTTCAATAAATAAATAATTTGCTTGGCATTTCTTATATTGTTTCCCCCCTCCCACCCACTCACCCCCTTTAAACATTCGTCCATTCCCATAACACGAATTATCAGAAAATCGGGCGCGATTGTAACATTACAAGAATGGAAGAAGAAGGGGGGAAAAAACATTGTATGTATTTTTGATGAAGATTTAACATCTCTGGAGAGGGGGGGGGAAACATCTTCAAATATTAAAAATTAATTTATTTTACGGCGATTTCCCCCCAATTACTTTCACTGCTTGTGACAGCGAGGAAAGTAATTGGAGGACAGCATTTTTAGTGGCAATAAACTTCAAATACTTGCTGTAATCTTAGTGGTCAATATAGACCCCGTTGCGATCGATCAAAGATTTTTCAGGAATTCTTTCTCTCCCCCCCTTCCCTTCCTCCGTCCCCCCATTCCTGCTTGCTCCTACCTATCCTTAAAAGAAAGCACAAGCTCTATATTTGACAACTGCACTGATATCGAAAGAAGGGGGAGAGGCTTTATCTGCACTCTCCAGAATAGAACGTGATCGTCCAGTAAATCTTATTGGGTGTCCCATATAGGGCCGGCAATCAAACTGTCGAAATTTTTCCGGCCCTTCTAACCACATGGCCAATCAATTCTGGACGACAGCCTTAGGTCATTGCCACGTTTTAGGGGGGATGAATCTTTATATATATATATATATATCTACACCCTCACGCACGCTACACATACTACTTGGTTGGATTAGTGTGGGCCTTTCGTATGAGTTTTCTAGGTAAATTAGCATAAATTCTGTTGGAAAATAAACGTAAACACGATGGCATGATGTATTTTTGTATGCAGAATTTCTTCCTTCTCCCCGGTTTTATTTATTTGTTTATTTTATATACATACAAACACAACTCGACTGTATATTCGTAAGGCACCTGCATGATTTCTCAACAATTTCATTTATATATGTTTTACCCACTCTCGCTGACAAGAAAAGTGCGTCTGCTTGTCTGTCCGTTGTAAATCACTTCACGGTAAGTAAACAATCGCGAAATTTCAGTATTATAATTAAATTTCTTTTAACAATTCAATCTTTCTTTAAACGTCCTCCCCTCTTCCTATTGTTTTTTTTATTATTATTATTATTATTTTTTCTTTTTTAAATGTATTTAGAGAGGAAGTAAAATTGAAAACGCGTTTATTCTGATTGTAAATTCACGAAAGTAAATAAAACGAAGGTGAATTTTTTCTTCTTCCCTTCTTCTAACGTAATAATGAGGGGGGGTCGAATGGCATGTTATTTTGTTGCTGCTGCTGCTGCTGTAGCTTCGATTGTTTCAAGTAACAGTACGTTTTCCTCCCCCCCCCAGATGCGCGCAAAATTACGCGTGTATTAATTATTTAGAGTGTAATTTTAACTCGATTCTTATCAAAGTTAATGAATGATTCAATGATAAGCAAGATCAAAGTGTAACTTTCTGCTAAGGGGGGGTTGTAAATAATTAAAGTAAAATCGGGCGCTCTCTCTCGAGGTTAAAAAGAAAATTAAAATTATTTTATTTTTTATTATTATTTTTTTAAAACCTAATTTAAAAATTAAACTGTGTATTTTTATTATTATTATTAAATTAATTGACGATTACTTTCCAATTATCTGGCGTAATTTAATTACAATTAATTCTTTAATAATTTTTAAATGGTAAATTATTTGTCGAGCTGTTTGCATTGTAAATTCAGAAATGAACAATTGTTATTTTTACAGTAATACTGTGCGATTTCGGTTTACACAGGTTTTAATGTATTTAATATAAAACCTGTGTAAACCGGAAGGGCATCATACTGTTATGAAGAGGTTTTAGCATCGTCGTCTTTTAAATTGTATCAGATAAATGTCACACTGTCTAAAACGGACGGAACAAAAACCTGTCTAAAACGGACGGAAGAAACTCTAAAATTTAAAATTTTACCGTTTATTCCGTCCGTTTTAGACAGGTTTTGTTGTATTTCATTTATTATTGTAACCGATTACTAAATAAGCAGTTAGTTTAATCGTAATTAAACTGTAACTGTTTTTGTGGTTGTAACTGAATTGGAAATTAAAAAAAAAAAAAAGGAATATACGACAATTTAATTGTAATTAGCAGTAACGTAATTCGATTATTTCATTTGTTGTAACTAATTGTTGGAAAAGGATCAGTTACGTTCGTTTTAATTGTAATTAACAATATAACCGATTTAATTGCGATTGCCAAATTGTCATCCCTGTATTAAAAAGGCACAACAATTTAATTGTAATTAACAATGTTGACGTAACAATAAATTAGTTATTACTCATGGAGAACAATTCAATTGTGAATATTTTAATTTATTCTTGTAACTGATTACTGAAAGAACACTTAATTACATCATTTTAATTGTAATTAACTGTAATAACTGATTATTAAAAAAATTACAATTTAATTGTATTTAACGCTAATAATATAACAATTGTGAGTGGATGTTAGAAAGTAAATAAATATAACAATTTAATTACAATTAGCAGAAATATAACTCGATTATTTAAATCATTGTATTAACTGAATTAACTTTAATTGCAATTATCAGTAATAACCGTAACTGATTTAATTGTTATTTATTAATTACAGCAATTTAATTACAATTAATAATAGTTACTTATTTCAAACTGTAAGTGCTAAAAATTCTATAAACAGTTACATCGATTTAATTGTAATTAACGGTAATATAACTGGATAATTTAATTTATTGCTGTAATGAATTGAAAAAAAAAATAATAATAAAACTATTACAACCATTTAATTGTGATTGTAACTGAACAGTTACAATTATTTAATTGTGATAATTCACTAAATTTACAACAATTTAATTATCATTAACAATTGCGTAATTGAGTTTTAAAAACTCAACCAGCTACAATCTCACTTAAATCACTCGCGTTATCGTTAATTAGAATTAAATAGTCTTTAACTTCATTTTTTAATAATTGTAATTAACTGTAACTGATTTAATTGTAATTAACGGTAATATAACTCGATAATTTAATTTATTGAATTGGGGAGGGAAAAAAATAACTATTACTTACAACTATTTAATTGTGGTTGTAACTTAATTATCATTTAACTATCACTTACAGTGTAACCGTAATTAGTGGCATAAAACAATTAATTGCAATTAACTAATTTATGAATTAAAATGCTAACAATTCAGCGTTGAAATTTATAAGCGCCGTGGACCTTTTTTTTTGACAGTTAATTACAGTTTTATCCGAACGACAATAAAATAATCGCGTATTCTGTTAAGAAAAAAAACAGCAATAATTCTGTCGTAAAGTGTCATTAAAATTTCATGATTTCTTCATTATTTTCTCGATTTCAGAATGCATGCAACAGAATTCTTGCAGAGAAATTATGTATAAATCGTTCCTTCCAGACAGAAAAAACAACGAGAGCATTGTTAATTTACCGTGCCATTAATAAAACAATAGAAAAAAAAATAAACCACGGTTCTCACATCACTAAAGTTCATTAGTAGTAAAGTGCAGACAGCCAGACGTTCCTCAAATACGCATTTTTATAATTTCCCAGATGCTTTTAATCCCTTATGTACAACTGGAAAGACGAAGAGTTATACATATTTTAGGAACAATTAAATCCTTAAGTGTATATAAATATATATTTTAAAGATTTTACGGATGTAAATTTTGTACAGAAGTGTCGATTATCCAGGATATTCTTGACGTTCCATTCGACTCCATTAGAGAGGTTGCGGCCGACATTTTCAACGCGAAAACGTGTACGTCGGACGTTCAATGCCGCCTTCCTGTGAGTCTAGAAGTTTGATAATGGCGTTTGGAACGTTAGTGGAATCATGCTCGACGTTCCAAACTCCATTGTCAAACTTCTAGACTCACAGGAAGGCGGCATTGAACGTCCGACGTACACGTTTTCGCGTTGAAAATGTCGGCCGCAACCTCTCTATTGTCGATTTTTTTTCTTTTATTCCTCTTCTTCTTGAAGATGAACTCCTTTGCTAACGAAGTGTGTTTAATTCGATGCATATATATGTCTAGTATTTAAATAGGGACCAGTTTATCAAAACCACCGAATGCCGGTAGTTGGTCGTGGGTTCGCGCCTCTCCACCTATACTTTTCCAGGTTTTCTTTACCTGTCTAGCACCTAAATAGGGGCAAGCTTTCTGTAGAAGGACCTCTCTGAAGTTATCCCCTTTGGCAGATCGTTTTCATGTTACATTGCCTTATCTCATAGAAACTAAACCAAATCCTCCCCCTTTTAATTGTTTTATGAGTTAAAACTTGAAGTTTAAGTGAATTAAATTGATATTTCTAGATTTTTAGTTGTGTTTTTGTTGCGATCGATCGATTTTTTTTTTCTTCCGTCGCTCTGATCAATCGAATCAAATGTTCAAAACTATGTAACAACGAAGTCTAATAGACTAAACCCAAGACGTGGGTTCGATCCCATTAACGACAAGACACCTCTTTTTTTGTCTCAGTATGGATTTTTGGGATAGGCAGAGGTGGTTTATACCTGATGTGGGTTCAGATCCCATTGAATACAATACTTTTTTTTCTGTTTGATTTCCGAGATGGGCATTTAATTTATATCAGATGAGTGCGTTCGGATCTCATTAGTGACAAAAACACCACATTTCTGTACGTGCCTCGGGTTCTTTTGGGGAGGGGGATGGGCGTATAGTTTATAAATAATGACACGAGATCTCATTAGCAAAACACACCCCCCATTTCGTGATCCCATTAGTGACAGAACACGTTTTATTCTTCTCGCATCACTGGTTTTATGCGGTAGGTTTTATATCTACAGGCGCGGTTTTACTTTCTGGATGGGCATGTGATTTATGTTGAAAAGCGTGGGTTCGGACCCCATACATGTCTTAAGCATTGTTTTCTATCTAAATTTTAGTTTTTTTTTTCTATGGATAGACAGGTTTATATACTAGAGTCTATTAACAATTTCATATCACTGTTCGTACTTTAAACAGATGAAAAAAATATCGTGAAATCCTTGAAATTGATTACTTTTATTAAAAAAAGGAAAATAGAATCAAGTTCAATTTTATTTATTTATTTTTTTTAATGAAAACAGTTACAAATCATTCTCGAAAGGCGAGTGTGGTCGTGGGTTCGTACCTGACCAACCGGCTGATTACGTGGAATTTTCCGAATTTTCTTCACGTGCCTAACACCTAAAACAGGTGCCATCCCACCTTGGCAGACCGCCCATGTGTTACGTTGATTTCGATCAATTCTATGAAACATGGGTTCGGTTGTGTCAACAGAACCACCAGAACACTGGAATGGACACGTGACTCTTACCAAATGACATGGATTTAAACCCCGAAACAAATTACCTGTCGTGATTGTAGAGTTGGGAAAATGATTTATGTTTAATTAATGGCGTGGGTTCGGATCACACTACAGACAATACGAAAAAAAAACGCTTCTTACATTGGTACCAAAGTTTTCTCATCTCATCAAACACAGAGCATTGTTTTATGTCTTAGCAATGGGAATTTTTAATGAGGATCCGAACCCACGTCCCGCATTCGTCAGCTAAATTGTTTGCATAACGTAGATTGTGTATATCGGAGCTTTTAAATTCCAATACCGAACCGAAGACAATTCTAATTTCAATTGTAATTAACTTCTAACGTTAAAGATGACCCTCCACCCCAGGCTATTGTCCTTCTACAGAATTTGGATGCAGTGTCCTTCCTGTACATCTGACACGCAGTTTCGAACTAGATAAGCATATATCAGCTATCTTGACAGGCGTGAGGTAGTCTCATCGATTTCAGTGTGATTTATGACAAGAAAAATTCGCGTGCTCTCCGATCTAATTTCAATAACCCCAAAGAAAAAAAAAATGTATATATATATATATGTGTGTGTGTGTATATAGAGAAGAGGGGAAGAAGCGAAGGGTCGGTAAGACTTCTAACGTGATTGATGTGTCGTGTGGTGACGTCAGAAGCAATATTTTGCTAAGAAAATTTTCTTCTATTCAATTATTCGACTTTTATATTGATAAAGTTTTCTATTATCTTGATGTAGACTGAAAGTCGGTTAACCGCTTTCTACAAGATTGTAGTTAATAAAACACTACGGTGGTTGACTGACTTTTGGACCACCTCCGCCTAAAATTTATATAAAAATAGGGGATATTCGAGCCCTATTTTTTACGTAAATTTTGGGATCTATGGTATGGTTAACCGGCTTTCGGGCCACTCTTTATAACTTTTGGGACGTTTGATTTCTATTTTGAGGGCAAGTCTTTAAAACCTTACATACGTCAATTTTAGGTTATACAGTTGTTAACTGACTTTTGGGCCACTATGTATGTAACTTTGGTGGTTTAATTGTTACTCGAAGGTAGGCTTTTCGAGCTCTTATGTAAATTTTAGGCAGTATTTAGACTCTCTTCGGTGGTTAACTGACTTTTGGCTACTGTAACTGTTGGGACGTTTAGTTTATATTCGAAGGCAAATCTTTCAATTCTTATTTATGTAAATTTTGGGCAGTAACTTACGCTTCACAGTGGTTAACTCACCTTTGGGACACCATATATAAATATAACTTTCGGTGCATTTCTTTTTTTAAATTGTTATCCAAAGGTATGCATCTAAAACCCTTATTTATGCAAATTAACAAAATAAATAACATAAATATACCCCCAAAAAAACAGCAACGCCGCTCCTCTCTTCACTTAGAAAAGCTGTTGGTTTATTTATTTATTTTTTTTTTTTTTCTTCTTCCAACACCAGAATCTCTCTTCTCGGTGTTAAAGGAGGGTTGTAGCTCCGGTATCTTTACACCTTTCCTCTACATTTGAGGCATTATCTCGTCATCTTTCTGTAGCATAAAATACACAAACACGCTGCCAGTCGAGATAAGGGGAATTTCCACTTCACACCTGTGGAGTTCAGGTAGTATCATATTATTTATCTAAGGCTTTTGTATTAAGGTTATGACCGTAAATCGGCCGGATGTCGAGCTTCCTCCTGGCGAATGATGCAGTTTTATGATGTTTTGGTGCGTCTAACGTAGCATAATCCAGATAAACAAGATTAAAACCCCCTCCCGAAAACTTTCCCTCGCTAGTATTAGTAATAAATTTTGTCTAACCTCTGAAAGTGTGCCTTCGTGTGTTAAAGTCACACACAGGGTTTATAAGTTAATGGTTGTAACCAATTAAAACCTTACTCGTTAATAATTATTTAAAACCGAATTAAGCGAAGCGCGTTAAATCTGCATTCTTTATGCCCCAGGCTCTTGCCCTTCCCCCCCCCCCTGTTTTTTCTCCTCTTCTCCCTGTTCTTCTCTAATTAACTCGGCGCGTGCGGCTCTAAAGGATAAGGTAAAAGGATAAAGGAGTCATTAGTTAGCTCCACCAGTTAATTAAAACAGTGGGGTAATTTTGTAAATTATGGACGATATCAAGCGCGATTAATTAATAAATTCCCCCCCGTCTTTATACTTAATTCTCGTGGAAGAGGGGTGGTGACGACTCTATCGAGTGTCAAAGGTCAACACGCCGGGAAGGTCGAATGCCACGTGTTATTCTGTGTGTGTGTGTGTTTTTTTTCTTGTTTTGTTTATTTAATTTTCGTGTAATTTCAGACGGAGTTGTCGCAGAATCTTCAGTCGCTATCGGAGAAGGCGAAGGGAGCAACCGAATTTATTCAGCGTTTAAAAGCAATGTCTGAAACTATTACAGTAAGTATTGGAAAGAGGTAACGGCGCCCATACGTTAAAATTGTTTCTCTCGCTTCCCCTCCGTTCGAATTAATACGATTCAATGTATTTTTTTCATCTGCTCGTGTTTACAGCACGCGAATATGTCCCTCTGTGACGTCACTTTTCCATTAGTATTCGCATTAGGGGATGGGTACTTGTTACGTAAATTGTCCGGAAGGCGACTGTTGCGTGTGGGGATAATTTATTATCATAGCACCTCGTCTGTTATTATTTATTTTATTTTTTCTGGTGTCAAAGAACTCGTGTATTTTCTTCCCTCCTTTTACTCTTTTTTTTCCCACCTTTTTCTCCTCTTTTTTCCCTCCTTTTTTCCCCAATTCCCTATTCTTCTCCTTTTTACCCTCTTTTTTTCCAATTCCCTAGTCTTCTCCTTTTTACCCTCTTTTTCCCTAATTCCCTATTCTTCTCCTTTTTGCCCTCTTTTTCCTCAATTCCCTAGTCTTCTCTTTTTTACTTTCTTTTTCCCTAATTCCCTCCTTTTTACCCTCTTTTCCCCCCAATTCCCTATTCTTCTCCTTTTTACCCTCTTTTTCCCCAATTCCCTAGTCTTCTCTTTTTTACCCTCTTTTTCCCTAATTTCCTCCTTTTTACCCTCTTTTTTCCCCAATTCCCTATTCTTCTCCTTTTTACCCTCTTTTTCCCCAATTCCCTAGTCTTCTCCTTTTTATCCTCTTTTTCCCCAACTCCCTATTTCCCTTTTTTCCCTCATTTTTCCCTAATTCCCTATTTCCCGAGCGCGTATCGTCTTCGAGGTTTTATTAACAGGAATGTGCATGTATATAAAATTTTCCATGTTTATAAAATACACGCCTACAATATGATTAAAATAATAATACATCTGTGACATTAAATTCGATTTCCTTTTTTAAACACATCAGCAGAATTATGATTGAATTTGCATGTGTTCCTATAGAATCGATAAGCGAACGCCTTGCTTCCTCGTGTAATTAATAATTCCTTTTTTTTTACTTATAAATCATTGTCTATTTGATTAAAAAAAAAATCTATTAAAGATCTGGCGTAATTTAAT
>NW_019384890.1:190704-200394 GCF_000671375.1 Centruroides sculpturatus
TACAGGGCTAGATATATATACATATATAGCACTATATATTTAGAAAATTTTTTAAGAAATTGGCTAAAATAGGGAAATTATGGGAGGGAAAAAATCGTAAGAGAATTTCCAGTTATAAAAACTGAATTTACTGACAGAGCTGTAAAATATATTTATATATAATGAAATGTCTGTTTGTCTGTTCACATTCTTAAACCCTTTTACCGTTCTGCATTAAATTTTTCACACTTATTCTCTAGGATCCTTCGGAAAATATAGGATACCATCAAACCTGCACTTCCCAATCTTTCCCATATTTGACCCTTGACCCTTTATGATAAACGTAATGGTAGGCTAAAGTAATCAAACTTTTAATATAATTAATGTTTGTCTTTTCACCCAGATATATCTACTAGTAATTTGCAATTTATTCCCCACAGTAACATTTACAGAACATTAAAAAAAAATCCCTAAATTTTATTGAGAACTTTACAGCTATAAAATTCACCTAAATTTATATAATTTCTAAGGAAGATTCCCTATAAATTGGTTAAACTAATAATAGTAATTATGTCAATTAATGGGCTCCAGAAAATCAGGAAAAATTTCTTCTCCAATTTTTCCCTACGCTGTAAGAATATAAATTCTCCTTTTGAGAAGAAAATATTTCAATTTGGCAAATGAAATTTTATTTAAAAAATCAAAATATTGATCAAGATATATTCTAAATTTGCTTTCATTGCGAATTTTATTTCGATTTTCTTAAATTTTTTAAAGATTTTTCGAAGTAAAAATTCTTGCTCTGTCCCTCTCTCTCTTATTTCTCTGTAATGTCAAATAATTCTCCATTTTCCAGAAAGGAGAGGGAAAAAATACTAATCTGGCATCTCGATTTATTGAAAACTTCATAACTTAGCGCAGTGGATGTTTTAAAAATGCACTCGCTTTGTGTAATAATTTATGTTTAACGGTTTTTAAATTTTTAAATTCTTTTGATTTTTACGAAAATAAAATTCGTTTTTTATCCCCCCTTCCTCACTCTTGAAACTTTACCCAACTTTACAAGAATCAATAAATAATTTTACCATTACGAAGAGGAGAAATCCGGATATGTAATTTAACGAGAAATTCCTATATTTCCCCTCAATTAAAGTACTGTAGGGATTTTTCTGGTAGTTTAGGGAAAACTAGGGAAAATTAGTAACCAATACATAATTCTGACGTTATGAAAATGAGAAATCCGGATTTGAAAATTTCTGTATTTCCCTGAATTAAAGTACTTAAGGGATTTTCTGGTAGTCTAGGGAAAATTGGGGAAAAATTTAGGGAATTTTTTTATTTATTGAAAAATTATAAATTTTTAAATGGCTTTTATATTCTTTTTCTTGAAAAATTATCCTTAACTTAGGGTAATTTTTAAATTGTAGGGATTTTTTTAACTAAGTGAAGATAGTTAAGGGATTTTTTTATTGGTTTAGAGAATGTTGTGGAAATAAAATCAATATAAAATATTTAGTTTCATTTTCTTCTGAGAAAATTATAATTGCTTTAAAAACGTTTTAAGATTTTATAATTTTTCTGTAAAAGAGCTGATTTCTAATTTATTAAAAAATCCCTAAACTTTGACAATTATTGTATATACTGTATAAATAATTTAGGGATATTTTTAATGGTTTGAGAAAAATTGGGATGAAAGCTGTAACTAATACTTCGATACTAGAAAAAGAATAACGGAATTTTACTAGGGAAAAATAAAGAAAATTCGAATAAATTAGGAAAAATTGGGGGAAAAAATCAGTAAAGAATATTTAATACCATTTTCCTTTTTTTTTCAGAAAAAACAATTTAAATTTTTCCCCTGGAAAATATCAAAAGTAAACTTTCCTTATCGATTTCTTCCCCAAATTTCCCTAAACTACCGGAAAATTCCTCGAATCTCTAGGGAGAAAACGTACAAATCGTCACCTGGCAGCAGAGATTTCCGAAACTCTGCAGTGTCATGAATATTAAGCCCCTTGTCGAAAGCAATTACATACAATTAACAAGTAAATAATATGGAATATTTATCAAAAGTACATGCAAAGAAAATCTTAGTATCAGTAAACCTTAAACAAATAAATCAAGAGCAAAATAGAATATTCTTATGTAAATAGAAAATTAGTAGGAAATTTAATTATCACCTGTCCACGATAGGGATGGCACTTTACTAAGAGTAACCATAATTGAAATTAGCTTTGCTCTCTTCTCTAATTACTTGTAATACAGCTTATAGTTGCATTATGTTGATGATATTTCTTCTTTTTGATGTCTGCAGCTCCTCATCCACCGGTTATCATCACAGAAGAATGCAGCGCTGAAAATAATAGCATTACTGTAGCATGGCAACCGAACAATTCCAGTTTTGTCGAAGGATATGTTTTGGAATTGGATGATGGAAACAGTGGATCGTTCAGGGTAAGAACTTTTTCTCCGTTTCCTCCCCTTC
Organism: Centruroides sculpturatus; assembly: GCF_000671375.1. NCBI lineage: Eukaryota > Metazoa > Arthropoda > Arachnida > Scorpiones > Buthidae > Centruroides > Centruroides sculpturatus. Next base: position 193,169 of record NW_019384890.1, read on the forward strand.
CTTCTAATGTCAACCCCCCCTGCACGTGTCGTAAGGAGTGTTGGAGTAGCGGGGGGGAAGGTAGAAATCATACTTTTATGCCGTTATAATTAAGAAGCGTGCGTTGGTATGTCTGTATCCTGCCAGCAGAAATATCAATAATTGTTTATACTGACAAGTGAGTAAAAAAAATAAAATGGAGTTTCTTTTCACATTTTTTTTATTATTATTTGGATAATTACTTTAATTACTTTTCTCGGCTTCGTTTGAGAAATTTTTAATTAATTCTCGTCGTAGCCAAAGGAGAATTCGATATGTGTATATATGAAATGTTTTTAAGGCATTTTTCGATCTTAATGATGATCCATATTTCTTCAATTATCTTAATATCAATCGCTTGTTTCAATGTTTTATTAAAGTGCTCTTCTAGAATTGTATACGTAATAATTAATTTCGTTTTAGGGAGAAAAAAATAATCCATATTGAATTTTATATATACTCACAGCTGACACAATAAAAATGTAATTATCTTTTATTCTTGACAAGTTTATATATATTTAAAGTAGCCACAGATCAATAGTGATTTAGGGCATTTACTCTTTTAAGAGTTATCACGTGAGCACAAAGGCCCATTCACAAAAGGCCAGCGAGTCTATTCTGAGCCTTAATTCATGAAGGCCTCAAAATGATTCATGTTATGCCTTTAACTCTATAATTTTGTAGTTAAAAAAACGTGAAATTTAACTAAAATCGTGTTCAGTATTATTCAGTTTTCAAGAAATATGGAGTTCGGGTTCGATTTTCCTTAGCTTCAGACATCCATCTTAGAAGAAGAAAGAGTTAAATGGATGATTTATATGTTAAATTGTATACGAAAGAGCGTATCTTCATATATTTTGGAGACTCCAAGTGTCGGTTAATAGACTTATAAGCCCTTGTATTGATTAATAATCGTTTTAGTTTGACTGAACTACTAGTTTATTTCAATACCCCCAAAGCTAATTAAGTCTAATAACGTATAAAAAGCACAATACAGGAGAGTCCAAAATTCAGTTAACTTAGATACTGGAAGCCCAAAACCCATAAAGAGTGGCCTAAAAGTTAGTTTATTGTAATTAATTGTACTAAAGTAATTAATATAAATTCAGTAAGTGGACCTCATCGCTTTTACAGTAAAGTACAGGAGTAAAAAAGAACCTCCTCCAACCTCCTGTTTTCAATTTACAACTTATTGTGCCATAAAGTAAAATATATCTATACATCGTTTACAACATTGACATGAATCCAACTATCCCTGTAAGTAATTTACGATTATTTTCCCATCGTATTTTTATTTCTTCTGTCTTTTTTTTTTTTTCTTCTGTAAAATATCGCAAATTTTACTTTTCCCTCTTCCTATTTTTTTTTTTTTTTTTAGTTCTTTATCCCTCCATTTTCTATGTGCTTCAACTATCCCTGGAGTACTTTTACGATAAAATTGCCATTCTGGTCTTTGGTCATTTTGCTGTAAAATGGCGCTCATGATAGGTGAGGATAGTTGTCAAAAGAGAAAGGTAATAAAAAAAACGACGGGTTTTATCTATAAAATATGTTTTCCTCTTTGTTTTTTACTGTAGAAAAAGAAAAGTTGGGATGAGAATTTCGCCCGAAAATCTTGCTCTTTTTTTCTTTCGAATTTTATCATTAATTTATACGAAGTATTCGTTATATATAATTTATTAACCAAGGATTCTATCCCCTTTTTAACGTTTAAAAACGGTATTTTTTTTTATTTCTTATCTGATTAATGATGTTTATCTTTGATTTATTTACACAGAAATTAGTTTATTAATAAAGTAGATAAAATCTTATCGAGAACGGCGAGAAGAATGGAAAATCGAGCCTAAAATACCACTTTTTTTTTCAAACTTTAACGTTTAAAATTGTAAAATGAGGGATTAAAAAGCTGTAAAATAGTTTTATACGCGAATATTTTTTAAAAATTTCATAAAATTTTAACAGAAAATGCAAAAGAAATCGAAGGAAAAGTGTATAAACACTGCAATACCTCATTAAAAAAACTCAAAAAATTCCTAAAGCTCAAAAGATACGAAACTTAAAAAGAAATTCTGTACATAAAAACTCAGAAAATATAAGAAAGAATAACTCAAAGAGGTGGAAGAAGAGTAAAATATTCAAAAGTCTTCCTGCAGCAAATAAGATTTTATACTGCTCAGCAATGGTAGTGTATGGTCTATAGTATATTATTTAAATCATTTATAAATAAAGCTCATACATTTTTTTTTTTTTTTTGCTTATAAAAGATGGCAAACAGAAATAAGATTACAGTTTTCTTTTAAGTAAGGAACAGAAGATTCTTTTTTTGTGTGTGTGTGTGAAGGTACACAAAACAACACCAGAATGTATCCTCTAGGACCTGTAAAACAGTGTTGGAAAATCATTTTTTTGTTGCAGAAACCAGCATCTCTGTGTGTTATACACGTGCCTAGGTGTTTTCAGTTAATCAATAAAGGTTCAAATGTTCGATTTTATACAAAAATTCTAACTAGAAACGTCTTCCCCACGCGTGAAAAACTTCATTACGTAAACACGTCTATAAACACACACAAAGTATTGGGAAAGTTAAGCGAGTGTATCTCTCAAAGGAAAATTGTGTAGAAAGTGGTTCAGATTGAAGAAATAACAATTGAATTTTCTACGACTTCGAGTAGTAGAAAGAGGAACAGAATGCAGGGTGGTCCATAACTTAGTTAACCGGAAACGTTAGGTTAACACAGCCAAAATATATATATATATAGAAAGAGAGCAGCGCTGTAAATTCTTTATCGAACATGAGGACTTTATTTGAAACAGTAGAAACTGTAATAAATTATTTTTGGGCCACTTTGTACGTTAAACAAAAAGATTAATTTTAGCAATTATTTAGTGAAAAATTCATAAAATTGTTCATTTGCAAACTTTTTAATACGTACAGAATATTATAATGCGATGTGTTCGTATTTATTTTAACAGAATAAGGGATGGACCAAATGTTAGTTAACCGATATTCTTAGATTGGATAATGGAACAAGACGAAGACTTTCTACGGGGATTTTCATCTACGTAGGTGAAAAATCCCCGTAGAAAGTAACCCTATATAGGGGGGACATTTCGTCCCCTATTTAGATGTTAGACACGTGAAGAAACTCTGGAAAACTACACGTGGAAATCCCATTAGTGGGGCGATCAGAGTTCAGAAGTTTTATCCTCTCGGCCGCTTGTAATGGTTCTTGTAGCGATTTTCTCTATATAATTCTGTGAATTTTCCTCGAAATTGACAAGATTTGCACGTGTTTAACATACCGTGCGGTTCAAAAGTCAGTTAACCGAAGTAAAGACCCCGATTACCTGGTCACTCTGCATCGAAGATGCTGGTTTGCTCTTCGATCCTACTTTTGTGGTCCTCGAAAGACGGGTCCAGAACATCGGGTGTGTCCAAAGGACTAAATTTTGATAATTTTTAAACTTTCTACTCTATCGATTTTACACACACGCGCCCACAAAAAGAAGAAGAAGAAAAAAAAAAGAAGAAGAATACATAAGAGAGAGAGAATGGCAGTGGCTGAAGATGAACATATTGCTAACTTATGGCAAGGTTTTCAGTCATCCACGAGAATACAAGAGATCAATAATAAAACAATTTCGTAAGGGAGAGAGAGAGAGAAAGAGAATAATTCGGCGTGTTGTTGTTCTTTATTTCAACAGGGAGTGTGGAAACAGTAGTAAAGACGAGAGTCACTTTAATGCGATGATGTTTCCTCACGGTCACTAATATCACGACATAATTTAGTTGAGTTAAAATCATCCGCCCGTGAATTTTATTACCTTCCATTTTTTTTAAGCTCGTTCCGTATTGTAAAGCCGTTAATTTGGCCCCCTTTCCCTCCTTTTTCTTTCTTTACTGGTATATTTCCGAGTGCATTATTTCCAATTGGTAGCATTATACTTCAGGTTCTTGACTATTCGCTAACATTGCAGAATATTGTTTCTGCATCATTGTACAGGAGGGAATATGTGAGCGATGTATGTGAAAAATGATCCTTAAAGGCAGATGTTACTTCCCTGCTTAGAAAGTACCTACCGGCTGATGTAGGCCCTTTTTTTCCCCTCCCCTTTTCTTCCATCTCCTTTTCGTACTTTGCACGTGGCGTGCTGAATTTTCGTGCTTTTTATCGATTTTTTTTTACATTGTTTTCAATTGGATTTTTGATAATTAAGCCTGTTTTTATCACCTTTTATTCGAAAATTCGACTCGAAGAAGATTCTGCCAGTTTCCACCAGTGGCAAAATTGGCGCTGCGATTAGATAATGCATTATATTCCGCTTAAATTTAATTAAATTGACTTTGATTTATTGCATAATCTCGTCGACCGCAGCTCCGATTTTTCTTCTACCGGTGATTATCGCAACTAATCTTTCTCTCCACGTGTTCTCTGTGTTCTAACGAGGTAACTTCATCATATTTAGGAGGAAAAATTGATCCGGAAACGTACATAAACGATTAAAAACATTAAAATAGAAACATCTCGACGAGAATTGCGCTGATAGAAGCAATATCGAAGAACAATTTTCTCGAGAATTAAACAATTCAAGAGCAATCTTTTCTAGTTTTAATCACAAGCAATTTCCAGGCGAATACGTGCAAAATGTATTAAACAATCCTCTCGAATCATTTCAATTAATTGGGGGGAAAAAATGATGACAATTTATGACGAATTACCACGAGAATCCTTCGAAATTCCTCCGTGTTACCTTATCGGATTTTAAGTTTTACCATCGATAAATCGCACGTTTTATAAAAGCTACAGCAATAAATAACACAAAGATAATACTCTATAAGCTACCTACATCTATTATTTTATAGAAAAAAATCTTCTGGAAAGGGGGTGTAAATCTATATATATACAGATATAGAATTTTCAAATATATTATTTCTCCTTTACCCTTTTATAAGATCTTAAATAAAAGGAAGATGGGGAAAAAAACGCATCAAATCTCATGATTCAAAAATAGGATTTAGTAGAAACCGATCCTTTATATATCCTAAATACATATATATTTACGCTTATAGAGGATTTTTGGACAGGATTTTTTTTATTTATAAAATCCTCCTTTTTCCGTTCGAAAAAAAAGGTAATATAATGAAAGTACTTTTCGTTATTTTCCACAGTTTATGATATTTTGACCTCTTTTTTTCCTCTCTCTCTCTCTCCCTCCTCTCAACAAAAAGATGTAGAGGATTTTCTTGTCAGTGGTTGTAAATTCCCAAATGCAAAATGAACGAATCGACTCTTTCACTTCTTCTTCTTCCTCCTCCTCCTCCTCCTCCTCCTCCTCCATCTCTTCTTCCTCCTGTTCTTCTTCTTCGTCTTTCAAGGAGTTCAAATATAGAAATAAAAGTAAAGACGATAAGACGGATGACTTTCATATCGAGTTAGAGAAAATTTGGGACAAAAATCTGGTCCTGGTGACAAAGTGACAAAGATTGATCGTCAGAGTTCGTCTGCTTCCAATTACTTCTCGCATAGTCGACTGTCAGCTCCCTTTTTACTAGAAGACCACTTTGTCTCTTTGCTTTATGCTATACTAAAGTGTTGACAGACTCCCTAATCGACTGCTTTCCAAAAGGGAGTAATTGGCCGCTCACAGGTTAAAAGTCCTTCCCTCCCCCTTTTTTTTTCTTCTCCTAATAAAAATTGCAAATTTTCTCTTTTCGAAAAGTTTACTTTCTCCTAATTGGGAGTTTGGTCACTTAAATTGGCACGTGGTGCTGATTAAGACCACCCGTATGAAATTAACGTATACAAAACTACAATAGAGAGGTGAGATCTTTCTGGTTATGCACCAATTAGAAAGCGGTTTACTGTATACAAACTATATTACTAGTTTACCGTGTATTAATATGTGATTTTGTATTCCCGTACAGGAAGTGTACTGCGGGAAAGAGAGCATCTGCACAGTGGACGGTTTACACTTCAATAGCGTGTACACAGCACGTGTTAAAGCATACAACAGCACCGGCGAAGGACCTTATAGCGAGACAGTATCTATACAGACGGCCGAAGGTATGTTTTTTTTTTACAATCTCTTCCCCTCCCATTACGCTATTCCGGGGTGCAATTAACTTTTTTGTCCTTTTCCCCGCAGTGGCGTGGTTTACCCTAGATCCCAACGCATCCCACCCGGATGTTGTATTAACAAACGACAATCAGACAGTCACGACAGACAGCTACGAGCATAGAGTTGTTCTAGGAAACATCGCATTCCTACGCGGGGTACACTATTGGGAGGTGACCATAGACAGATATGACAACAACGCCGATCCTGCATTCGGAGTATGCAGATATGACGTGACGAAAGAATTGATGCTAGGTAATAAATACATTCCTTACAGGAACGGAAGCCACTCGTTCATCCTAATCGTTCCCATTCTTCTTCAATAGGTAAAGACGAAAAGGGTTGGAGCATGTACATCGATCATCAGCGCTCGTGGTTCCTGCACGCGGACGTTCATCACACCAGAATCGAAGGGGGTATCGAAGCCGGATCGGTTATAGGTGTCCTGCTCGATTTGGAACGACGACAGTTGTCCTTCTACGTAAACGACGATCATCAAGGACCCATGGCATTCAGTAATCTGGAGGGTGTGTTCTTTCCTGCCGTCAGTATCAATCGCAACGTTCAAGTGACTGTTCATACAGGGCTAGATCCTCCTACTGACAGCGAACACGAGAGCGAAACAGGAGACGATAAAGATCCTACAGAAGAATGATCCTTTGTATGATGAAGTAGATGGCTGTTAGAGAATCGTGACGTGATGTGTAGATGTTAACACAGTTTCTTGTTGTTTAGAAGAAGAAATAATAATGATAATGATGATGATAATAATAATAATAATAATAATAAAAGCAAACGTCCCTCCTTCGTTTATTTATTACTACAGTAGTATTGTTACTACAATGGTTTTATTAAGAATAAACTTTTAACATATTTTTTATGAATTTCTTCCTTACTTTTTGAGAACCGACAGAAGGACTTCACATTTTTCCATCGTAAAATGGGAATAAATAAAAATTCTCTTTTGTTAAATGATCTTCTTGGATCTTTAAAACTAGGGGTGGAAAAAGCGCTGATGGCATCTCTCAGCTTAGTATGTATCGAGTGGTTTAATCCCGAATTTAAAAAAAAAAAAAAAAAAAAAAAAAAAA
>NW_019384890.1:201175-253363 GCF_000671375.1 Centruroides sculpturatus
CATAATTAATGATAAAGGATTATGTACTAAGCTTAATGTACCAGTAATCCTAAATACAGTACGTGTACTGTTAGCATCCATTATAACAATTACGTAATTCGTATTATAGAATGGGTAATATATTTAAACCGACCAATCATCGACGGCGTACTTTAAACGTTTAAAAAAAAAACGGGCCGCATTTTTTTTTTTTTTAAATGCCGTTCTTCTTCTCGTCGAAATATCTTAAAATTTTAATCAACTTCTATTCACCGCTCGTTATTTTTTCTACTTTGAGTGTTAGAAAAGGAAAATATGGTCGTTCTCTTCGGCATTAAAGTTAAGTTGCGTGTTAGCCTGGTGATGTGACGTCATTGTCATGGGAATGAGCTGATCAAGAGGATTGGAGAAGAGGGAACTAGACAATTACCTCAATAAAACAAGAGGTTTTATTTTTTCTCTCTCCGAATCGTTAATTCCAAAAATACTATTTACCGCAATACAGTAAGACTTGATTGCATCCTGATCCGAGTCTTTAATTTTGTTTGCCAATCAAAGTTCTCCTTACTCTTTATTTACGCCCTCTATTGGCTCTTAAAAAGTTTTAAAAACTTTTTTTTTTTTTTTTTTAAATAAGTTTTAAGAATTGGCAACACTTAAACTCAGATCGTATCTAACACCGTCTGGAAGTATAAACTTGGAATTTACTTATTACTTTAAATAAACTTTTTCTCAAAATATGAATATTTATAATTTAATTAAATTCTTAAATATGAAATAATATAAAATAAATATAATTGTAAACGTATTCCGTTCTCTGGTTAATAAGACAATTCGCTACTTTCGCCATCTAGTGGCGATTAAGTTAACGAAATTTTATATCATAAAATTATTAAAATTTTAAATTATTATCTTTGAAAATTATTTTAAAAATCAAACAAAAATTAATATTAAATTTTTAACATTAAAATAACGCTTATAAAAACTTTAAAAAGTTTAAAAACTAATTAATTCTAATGTCGTCAACTAGATGGTAGCAGGTGTAAAATTATAAATATATTTTTTTTAATTAAATTAAATTTTATTAATATAATAAAAATGTAATTATAATTATTATTATTATAACAATTTAATATAGTTTTTATTAATAAATATAAATATTAAGTTAGAAGTTTTAATTAGAAAGCGGATCATGTGATCAACTTGTGACTTTCGATGGCTTAAGCTTAATGATTGAAATTTTCCCTTTCTCTAGTGAAATTTATCTTTTGCTTCATTTATATTCGTTAACTTGAACAATCTACCAATCATTTACTTGCAATGTTTATCCAGGGAAAGACTATATTCCCCCAGGAGAAAGGATTTCAAAAGATCTACGGAAATTCCCCCCTTTAACTAGAATATTATAATCAATTTAACAGTTCGTTGTCAATAAAATTAAGAGATTTCTAATCAAATCATTTCAGTTTGGCTTGCCTATAACAATACAAACATCATTTAAATAACTAATAACGAATTTTAAACATTATTAATCAAATTTTTAAGATATTTTTCACGTTAAATATAATAAAAATAATTTAATTTAATTATTAACTCTTTTTTTATAATTTTTCAATTAAGTCTAAAAAATTATGGTGTAGTTTCGTGTCAACAGATGGAGCCACACAAGAGTGTGATAATTGAACCATTTTTTAAAGGATTTTTTTTCGTGTTTTCTCTTCATTTTCGTTTACTTCCAGTTTATTTGCTATAAAAGTATTATTTATTTAATTTTTTGAATTTTTATAACCTTGAAAAATAGAATTTTTAATGATTAGTTGCATTTGTTTTTGGATCGCTTTACTTTATTATATTTACATCCCTGCTGTATTTTCTGGCATGTTAATGAATTCACACGTTTTCTAAATATACAACTCGAAAAATTTTCTGACGTGGAGTTATAAAGGAGCAATACTATTTTTTATTTTCTTCCTCCTTCATCTGTTCCCTTTATCTCTTCCTGAATTGTGTATGCTTGACTTTATCCATCAGTAAATGCATTCTTTAAGAAATGAATGCATTCATCACACACAGAATGACCCAGATTTGGGTTGAAGAGTATTGCATCTCTGTTCTCTAGCGTAAATTCAACTCAATAGAACACTTCAAAACTTCTGTGAGATTTATCAGGACCACGGAGAGGCCAGTGTGGAATTTTAATCCCTTGCTCGGCAATCACCCCATTGTTGATGCTGTCCGGTAAATAGATGGGTTTTTTTTATCTTTATTATATTTTTCTTATTTTTTTTTAAGGAAGCACTACATCACCAACTTTGCACTCTTTTCTACAAAGAGATAATGTGCCAAAATATATAAATGGCAGATAAAATAAATTGGAAAAATAGCAAATTGCACCTTTATGAGCATTAATTTTATATGTTATTAGACCCAGATATTGCTTCATAGATATATAATAATATGATACTGATTAAAGTTAATTTGTCTCGGATTTTAATATACAATTAAGTATGAGACCAATTTTGTTACTATTATTATTATTATTATTAAAAATGGTTGAATTTTGATTAAAAATAAATTTGCAATAAATAAATTGCCATTAAATCACACAAGAATATCATTAAAAAGGTATTAATGTGTTTGCAATAAAGGACCTTCACGTTTACAATATACGGACCATCGTAATGCAAATCAATTTTTAAGGTTTGTTATCTAAGATATTTGAATTTTTAATAATTAAACACACAATTTGATTATAGACAGAAAGATTTATATATACATATATATTAATAACGATTAATTAAAAATTAGGACCAAATTTGCTTATGTGGAGCATTAACTTTGTACTTCGTCTACGTAAAATTGAGAAATCGAAAAAAAAGTACTTAATTTTTAAGGCCCCACCAAATGATCCTGTTGTTCACCGTGTTAGGGCCTAATTAAGAACCGCAAATGATTTTAATTAAATACAGTAAGATACATTTAAGTATATTATAACATCCCAATATATTATATTATATATAAAAACATACTGTATAGAAAATTGTCCTGTAAGGATGTATTTGCAAGCTATACAAAGCTGTCAAATTTCCACTTTAAACATCTCTANTTTTACTACAAGGATCCAAAATCCACAGTAAAAAAAGGCCAATGCCAATAATTTTGAGAGAAGCCAGCACACTCCAAACGATAAAGAACCTTAATTATGAGGGTAATAACTTAGGATAGGGGGGTTATAAGCTACAGCAATGTTTTTGAAGGGTTCGAGAAGCAAAACTATTCAAGCAAAGCCCGCAGCGATGCTAAAGATTTAAAGGATTTTGTTGAAAGCTTAAAGACGTTTATTATCACTCCAATAACTTAGAAGTTCCGGGTTTGATGTTACAGTTTCTGTCAACTAAACTTAATTATGAAGCCAATAACGTAAATGATACCATTTCTTACCGTTTTATGTCCCCTTTTTTAACGTTTTTTTCCCCTCCCCCGCTACTAAAATCATTCGGGTCTTCAACTTTCGAAAAATCTCCAGTTATAAAAAGTGGAAATCGATAGAAGGAATATTTACGTTTATAAATTTTATTAAAATAGATAAAACTTGATTTAAAGATTTCCAAAATCGTAAATACGTCTTTTACGTCATTCATAAGTCATTTATTGATAGGTAAATCCGATTTTTCATATTTGAATCGTGTATCACGTGATATATTTCATAGTGATAAATGTATTTTATACACTTTTCTGAAAATTTTTTTTAAAAATAATTTCATTTATACATCATTTTTCAAAATATTTCAATAAATTTTAATAAAAACTTTACAAAATATATATATTGTATATATATACTTAGATTGGATAATGGAACAAGACGAAGACTTTCTACGGGGATTTATACAATGGGTTGTTGCAGACGTCGTTAAACAGTGCATATTTATAGCCAATTTACAGTTCAATTGGCAAACATACTGATAATTACATCAGGCGCATTATCTTTACAAAGAGATGGATGGTGATGACAGGTTAGGAGAACGACTGCGCAAACTGTTCTACACGTCAAGAAGTGTCTTATAACGAAAATTGAATTCAGTTGGAAACTACACTTCATCATACAAATAGGAAATTATTATACACAACTCCAACAATTAGGAAATTATTATAAGTTATATAAAGAACTTCTAATCCGTTCACTTAATTAAAATTAATGCACGAGATAAAATTGATTAAATTAATCAGCAATAAAATGGGAAGTAGATTATTATTATTAATTTTTTCTTTTCTTTTTAACACTAGCCACACTCCCTGTATTCAATTTTATACGGTTAAATTTAATCCCATTTTTTACTCCCCTAATTTAANCTCTCTCTCTCTCTCCCTCCTCTCAACAAAAAGATGTAGAGGATTTTCTTGTCAGTGGTTGTAAATTCCCAAATGCAAAATGAACGAATCGACTCTTTCACTTCTTCTTCTTCCTCCTCCTCCTCCTCCTCCTCCTCCTCCATCTCTTCTTCCTCCTGTTCTTCTTCTTCGTCTTTCAAGGAGTTCAAATATAGAAATAAAAGTAAAGACGATAAGACGGATGACTTTCATATCGAGTTAGAGAAAATTTGGGACAAAAATCTGGTCCTGGTGACAAAGTGACAAAGATTGATCGTCAGAGTTCGTCTGCTTCCAATTACTTCTCGCATAGTCGACTGTCAGCTCCCTTTTTACTAGAAGACCACTTTGTCTCTTTGCTTTATGCTATACTAAAGTGTTGACAGACTCCCTAATCGACTGCTTTCCAAAAGGGAGTAATTGGCCGCTCACAGGTTAAAAGTCCTTCCCTCCCCCTTTTTTTTTCTTCTCCTAATAAAAATTGCAAATTTTCTCTTTTCGAAAAGTTTACTTTCTCCTAATTGGGAGTTTGGTCACTTAAATTGGCACGTGGTGCTGATTAAGACCACCCGTATGAAATTAACGTATACAAAACTACAATAGAGAGGTGAGATCTTTCTGGTTATGCACCAATTAGAAAGCGGTTTACTGTATACAAACTATATTACTAGTTTACCGTGTATTAATATGTGATTTTGTATTCCCGTACAGGAAGTGTACTGCGGGAAAGAGAGCATCTGCACAGTGGACGGTTTACACTTCAATAGCGTGTACACAGCACGTGTTAAAGCATACAACAGCACCGGCGAAGGACCTTATAGCGAGACAGTATCTATACAGACGGCCGAAGGTATGTTTTTTTTTACAATCTCTTCCCCTCCCATTACGCTATTCCGGGGTGCAATTAAGTTTTTTGTCCTTTTCCCCGCAGTGGCGTGGTTTACCCTAGATCCCAACGCATCCCACCCGGATGTTGTATTAACAAACGACAATCAGACAGTCACGACAGACAGCTACGAGCATAGAGTTGTTCTAGGAAACATCGCATTCCTACGCGGGGTACACTATTGGGAGGTGACCATAGACAGATATGACAACAACGCCGATCCTGCATTCGGAGTATGCAGATATGACGTGACGAAAGAATTGATGCTAGGTAATAAATACATTCCTTACAGGAACGGAAGCCACTCGTTCATCCTAATCGTTCCCACTCTTCTTCAATAGGTAAAGACGAAAAGGGTTGGAGCATGTACATCGATCATCAGCGCTCGTGGTTCCTGCACGCGGACGTTCATCACACCAGAATCGAAGGGGGTATCGAAGCCGGATCGGTTATAGGTGTCCTGCTCGATTTGGAACGACGACAGTTGTCCTTCTACGTAAACGACGATCATCAAGGACCCATGGCATTCAGTAATCTGGAGGGTGTGTTCTTTCCTGCCGTCAGTATCAATCGCAACGTTCAAGTGACTGTTCATACAGGGCTAGATCCTCCTACTGACAGCGAACACGAGAGCGAAACAGGAGACGATAAAGATCCTACAGAAGAATGATCCTTTGTATGATGAAGTAGATGGCTGTTAGAGAATCGTGACGTGATGTGTAGATGTTAACACAGTTTCTTGTTGTTTAGAAGAAGAAATAATAATGATAATGATGATGATAATAATAATAATAATAATAATAAAAGCAAACGTCCCTCCTTCGTTTATTTATTACTACAGTAGTATTGTTACTACAATGGTTTTATTAAGAATAAACTTTTAACATATTTTTTATGAATTTCTTCCTTACTTTTTGAGAACCGACAGAAGGACTTCACATTTTTCCATCGTAAAATGGGAATAAATAAAAATTCTCTTTTGTTAAATGTTCTTCTTGGATCTTTAAAACTAGGGGTGGAAAAAGCGCTGATGGCATCTCTCGGCTTAGTATGTATCGAGTGGTTTAATCCCGAATTTAAAAAAAAAAAAAAAAAAAAAAAAGATCCTGGAGGATTTGCCAGATTCGTATCTGGGTGTTACCAGTGAATGGTTCCTGATTTATTTAACGATAACGTGGACTTTAAACAAAGAAATCCTAAGAATAAATCCTATTATCGCCACTAAAAAGATCGATCTATTCTTCTAAGAGATCACTAATGATCCTATAAATCCTTAAGAATTATTCTCATCGATTACATTCTTAATTTTTTTTTTCTTTCCATTTAACATAGTTCTGGATTACCAAAAATTACAAATAAATCCTTAAAAATAATTATTTTAAAAATCACAGCTCATCCTTAAACATGTAATTTTTAATGACTTAATCCTGAATAAATCTCTACTAACATGTTATAAATGAATTACAAAATTTAAAGTTGAAGGAATGTTCCATATCAACATTTTATACCCCCGAAAAAGTATAGAAATAATAATCCTGGTGATACTAAAACTGTGCCAAATCAAAAGTAACGACTCGGTGCCATCTTTCGAATCCTTTTCCCCTAATTTAAACACTAATGCCCATTATATAATGGCATTCGAGGATCGCTCTTAATGAATTACACCGAATGTAATTTATTTTCTAACAGATTTACTACATCAGCATAATATATTAATGTCATATGCATAATTAATGATAAAGGATTATGTACTAAGCTTAATGTACCAGTAATCCTAAATACAGTACGTGTACTGTTAGCATCCATTATAACAATTACGTAATTCGTATTATAGAATGGGTAATATATTTAAACCGACCAATCATCGACGGCGTACTTTAAACGTTTAAAAAAAAAACGGGCCGCATTTTTTTTTTTTTTAAATGCCGTTCTTCTTCTCGTCGAAATATCTTAAAATTTTAATCAACTTCTATTCACCGCTCGTTATTTTTTCTACTTTGAGTGTTAGAAAAGGAAAATATGGTCGTTCTCTTCGGCATTAAAGTTAAGTTGCGTGTTAGCCTGGTGATGTGACGTCATTGTCATGGGAATGAGCTGATCAAGAGGATTGGAGAAGAGGGAACTAGACAATTACCTCAATAAAACAAGAGGTTTTATTTTTTCTCTCTCCGAATCGTTAATTCCAAAAATACTATTTACCGCAATACAGTAAGACTTGATTGCATCCTGATCCGAGTCTTTAATTTTGTTTGCCAATCAAAGTTCTCCTTACTCTTTATTTACGCCCTCTATTGGCTCTTAAAAAGTTTTAAAAACTTTTTTAAACAATTAAGACCTAATTGCAGACTTATATATTCCCACTGTTGTTTGTCCGTCTATCCTTCGTTAATCTACAGAATGGAGTTAGGTAGATGAAAATCGAGACCAGATATGGAAAGCTTAGGCCCTGATTAACTATATAAGAACTTCGGGTCTGGACCGGAAGCCAGGTAATTTTTTAAATTAAAATATGATTAAAAATTGCAGCCCGACATTGTGACAATACGACAATAATATACAGTCGATTTTTATAAATATAAAATAGGAATGAATGAATTAATATCAATTTTCACTGTGCTTTAAACTTACTAAATAATATTCAAAATACAACTTAAGACCATTATGAATTTAAAAAAATGTTGTTAAATCTTTATACTGAAAAATATAGCATTAAAGACTAAATAATTTAAATGCAGAATATTTAAAAAATTCAAGAATAAAGTAATCATAAAATAACTAGATATTATATTTGTGTAGATTTGATTCTCGTTATTTTAATATGTATAGCATTATAAATTATATAAATTGTTCTCAACGTTTGTTTAAAATATTATTTTATAATATTATTATAATTCGTTGGTAAAATATTATTTTACCAACGAATTATAGGCTATCTATTTTTCCTTATTTGTCATATAACTAAGTTAGTCTTCGTTTCGTTTAATATTCTTCTGAATGTCCATTAAATTTTTATCTTGTATTTCGAATTTAAGAATAACACATTATAAAAAATGCAAGCTACATTATTATTATTTTTCTCGAGTGTTTTTAAAAATTATCATCATCCTATCTGTTTGCTGTTTTTTCAAAAAATTTTTTTCGATAATTTTTCCTTCTTTTTATCGTGTCATCACCTATTAAAATTAGCTTTTTCGTGTGCGTTTTGCCTATTTAAGCGCATTCATTATACCGTCAAGATTGGGTGCCATTTTTTTTTTATCCGATTAAACTGTATCCTGTTTTGCCAGATGAAAATGGCTTTCTTATTAAAAATACAAAAAGCCTACATGATTCGCATTAAAATGACAGCTTAAATGCGATACATTTTAAATCTTAATACTTAATCTTCTGCTTTTAAACAGAGTTCTTCCATTTATTTCGATTAATATAACAAAATATAATAACAAACTGAAGTAAAAATATATTTTTTTATTGTAACAAATTTACAATTCTACGAGATATCCATTTTCACCACAGAAAAGAGGAATTTGTATTAGCAACAATTCAATACATTCGGTGGCATATTTTAATATTTCTTAAAGAAAATATATTCAATATATATTCAATATATTCAATCTCTTGTTCATTTAATGACATTTATGGAAATATAATAAATGATACAGTAATTATTTTGAATATTAAAATTTGAACAAAACTTGCATTGAAATGAATCTTATGATTCATTTCAATGCAAAATGAATCTTATGATTCATTTTAATGCAGGTTTTATTGGTTAAAATTATCTGTATAATTAATTATCTTTAAAATAATGCAGTTTCTTTTTTACCAACTCTATTTTTCTCAATTTCCGAATTTCATGCCTCAATTAGTGCGTATACATAAATTTAGTTTTATAAATAGACGTCTCATTGCATTATATTAATATTAATCTTGTTTAACATCTTTAGGAGAAAATTTCCAGGCTTTCTTTCAATATTCAATAAATAGGAAGTCTAATAACCGTAATTATTTAGCGTAAACATCAAATCCGATGACATATTCTGGTAGCTGAGCAAAAAAGTTGTGTAAGTTTATTAAGAGGAACTGAAGTGTGTTTACGAAAGTTTTCATTAGCAGCTTACATAGCATTCTTATTTCTTAGCAATTCAAAAAAAAACATGGCAAAAGGGCCTGCTCTATCCGGGTACTATACAAGCTCTCGACGGCCCTCAATAGGCCAATATATGGACAAATATCAAAGTTTTTTTTCTTATTGGATGTTGATAACATGAAGTATTCACACTTTCGATAAGCAAGAAACGAACAGAAATGGAAAAACATGATATGGAAACTCCCAGAGCTCCCATGTACACATAAACTCTAATAGTTTATGTGTACAAGACGAACATCAATAAATACGAAGACTAAAACGATACACAGGAGAATACAATGTCACCAATACATCGAAGATGATCACATACTGTATTTCCGAATATCTAGTGGCAAACAACTTGTATTAATGTAAGATTTTGATTATAGTGTCTAAATATTTTCTTGCATATAAGTGGTCTAGAATTTTCTCATTTATTATCACCATTTTGAACTCATCTTGTTAATCTCTATGTTAAAAGATTATATTTTATATAATGCTTTATAATGTTGTATAATATATATAATGTTAAGTTATATACTGTAGAATATATCGTAGATGACTGAAATAAAGCTTGCAATATTACATAGAACAAATGAAATTGTTAAAACCTTACATTTATAAATATATAGGCCTATATAATATTTATAAGTAGGCGTATAGTGGGAAAAAGAAGTCTACATATTAACTAATTTCTTAATAAATAAAGGAATTAATTAGTTTACAACATTTTTACGTGTTACGTTCTTAATATCCAAGAGCGCGCAGACATAATGGGAGCCTGGATAGAAAAGAACGCTTTGTCTATATCGAGACGAATAATATATATATATATTTAATAAATTATACTGTATTTAATATTTGTTTTTAATTGATTTATCTGGTAATTATATTTTATAAATACCTATTTTATCAAATCTTGTTTTTAACAGTTGATTGATTTACTCTTCATTTTATAGTAGAGTCCCAGAAACTGGACTTTCAATAACTCAACATTCGGAAAGGGGGGAAATACAAATCTAATTTTTACCGCTATAACTTAACACTGGGATTGAATAAGTTTTCGCTCGTTGTTGGCAACACTCGATAATAGCATCAATTCTGCCTGTTAACAATGAATATAACCCTTTTTTCCAAGGTACCAATATAAAACTCCACGACGCGAATGTTAATAACTCGAAACTAGCCACTGAATAACCAATGATTCTAAAATATGTTAATAATAAACAAGCATATTTTTTAAAGTTAACAGAAACTAAAACAAAAATATAACAGATTTGGTAAGATATTTTAACCTATATATTTTTTTTTTTACTTATAATTCTGATTTATGTACAAGAAAATGTAGAACTTGTAAACAATTTTTATTACTTTATGAAAAGTTTACACGTTTAGAATAGCTCTGTAAATAAAACTACAGTTTGAACATGTAAATAATGTCAGAATAGTAAGTTAAACAAATAATTCAAAATTTCGTTTTTAATGCATAAATTTACATTTTTATTTTAATAACTAAGTAAAAAAGTTATAAATATTCTTAATACAGATTTTAGAAAATACACTAAACTACCATTTTTATTTATAAGTTTTTGAACTTATAAATTTTTTATTTTGTTCTTGATAATCATTCATAGCTTATTTGAAACAAATCAAATAAACAATTCGATTAAAAAATTATTTTACTTTTATTTTTCTTTAATTAAATTAACAAGTAATTAATTGATTTTTAAATTTTATATATTTTTAAATTAACGAAAAAAATTTGAAGTAAACTATTATTATATTATATTTATTTATTTTTAATTGTTAGATTTTATTAAATCTATTTCAAGTTTAGTTATGCTTTTAATATTTTTCGTTTTATATTGTGTTATCTTAACATAAAACTCCCGATTGAATCATATCTTCTACTGAAATAAATCTGTGTTTAGCGATACATATTTTTCTGTACTCGTAAAATACATAAGATTTTCCTTTCTCTACAGCGATAATAATGCAGCAAATTAAATTTTNAAGCGCCCTCTAATTATTTTGAAGTTTTATATTAAATTTATAATAATTTTTTAAATTTCGTCTGCATTTTACATTTATAATTATTATTAATTTGACACGTTTATATTAGCATTAATATTAATAATAATTTATAATAATCTTTAAAAAAAAGTTTTAATTATGCCTCTAACGTTATGTGACAAGCGAGTCAACAATTGATTTATGCAGACTGAAAATTTTTAAAATGCATTATTTAATTTACTGCAACGAAAGACCAAAAAGAAAAGAGGAAAAAAATGATTTACGCCCTCGGCTTGTAATATATTTAAACTTATAAACTAACCCGTCAATAGTCAGCATAAAGGAGACCTTTATGCTTAGTCTTCCAAGAGTGTTATGTGCCGGCGCCATTACATTTTCGATAACATCTTTTGTTTATTCTCTCGGCGGTTCTTTATATGAATGAAGTATTGTTAGAAATTCACTCTTCTTAATATATTTAAACATTGAAAAAAAGTTTTCTCATAAAGTAATTCGTTAAAACGAAACCCTTAAGGGATGAAATCGGTAATATTGTACTTACAAGTTGCGAATCTTCCGGGAGTTGTTTACTCTTTAGGGGGGTCAGTCGACCGATGTCTGATAGGATTAGCGAATTTTTGGTGGAATTCCTTCTTTAATAGCACCATCGGTGTATTTGTTAACCTCCAGAAAGATTTTCTTGGTGTTTTTACTTAGTTTTCAACTAATTTAAGGATATATTTTAAAAGATTTTATCTCGTACTTGGAAGTTAAAATCACATTTAACGAACGTTAAGCTTCTGTTACGAGTTAATTATGCTTGCAAGTATTAATGGTTTAAATTGGTCCTGACGAATTTTCAACGCCGCAATTTTAATTTCAACAGTTCTAGTCATAAATCCATATCCTGTAAGCGAAGGGTGTGTGTCTGTACCATTTTAATGAAGTTTTATATGGGATTCATTATAATAAAAACAAAACTTTTATAGCAAATATAAAAAAAAATTTTATGAGGTTTTTTTCCTCCTATAAACGGCTTATTCTAGTAGCACGTGTCGATTTTTTTTCCCTCTCGCTAATTATTTTAATATATCATATTTTAAGGGTTATATAACGGGGAGAAAAACAAGACATACAATCTACTGAATTTAATTCTAGATGGAAAATTCATTAAAGAATCATCAACCGCCCCTTTAACAGAAAGACATTAGACAAGATCCGGGTAAAGGGCATATTTAGGAGGCAGTTTAAGGGCTCATATCTTGAAATTCATACAAAAGATATGACTAAATCTTGTTTGGTGATATTTACAATTAAAATAACTAGATAATATATCCTTTACTTTATTTTAATCTTGAAGCATTCATTCTTATCTTTGCAAATTGAAAAAAACCTTCGAGAGAATTTTACTACAAGGATCCAAAATCCACAGTAAAAAAAGGCCAATGCCAATAATTTTGAGAGAAGCCAGCACACTCCAAACGATAAAGAACCTTAATTATGAGGGTAATAACTTAGGATAGGGGGTTATAAGCTACAGCAATGTTTTTGAAGGGTTCGAGAAGCAAAACTATTCAAGCAAAGCCCGCAGCGATGCTAAAGATTTAAAGGATTTTGTTGAAAGCTTAAAGACGTTTATTATCACTCCAATAACTTAGAAGTTCCGGGTTTGATGTTACAGTTTCTGTCAACTAAACTTAATTATGAAGCCAATAACGTAAATGATACCATTTCTTACCGTTTTATGTCCCCTTTTTTAACGTTTTTTTCCCCTCCCCCGCTACTAAAATCATTCGGGTTTTCAACTTTCGAAAAATCTCCATGAATTCCAGAAATGGCAGAATTATAGAAGAGAATTTTCAACGATTTTCGGCAACAATTAACTTTAATTTAATACATTTAAGTTGTTTAAGCTTAATTAAATTCGTTTTAATGGCCTAAAGTGCTCATTTCCTATTAATAAGCGAATTTTAACGTGTAATGTAATGCGCCTAAACGTCATCAAGGGAGCAAAGTATCGGTTTAAGAAATACCTTATTAATGACGTAATTATATAGAAAATTTATATTAAATTCGACTTGTTAACAAATTTCGATATTTTTTAATATTTACTTTATGAATTCTTTCGAATGGGACGAAAAAAATCTTAGGAACTACATTCCATATCGGATGCATCGAGCTGTGAAGTAGTGGCGCGGTTCACTTGAATGTGGGTTTGACAGCTTCAAATGGAGTAGTGCAGTCTGTGGGCCCGTTAGTTGCTTGTTGGACGAATGACGATGACTGACATTGACTGACACTATGGGGAATGCGTGGAAGTTTATCGTCACATGGATATTAGCTGGTGAGTACGAAATTTCTTACATTAATTAAGGAATTTAATTATCTTTCTCCCTTCTAAAACGTAATTTCGGGTGGGCCCCTTATTATTATGTCGCTATATCGAGGTTTTTCAACGTGTTCGAACCCGATTTACTTCAACACGTGTTAATTACCTTTACTGTTTGTCAAGGGCCTACCAAATTTGATGGGGGGGTGACAGACAAGCCGAGCTGTTGAGGAATTTAGCCCCCTCCAAAATTCATATATTTTTTAATGTTATAAAGTAATTTGATGACGGTATTGAATAATAAATTAATTAGTTATTTAAAAAAATGCTAATTAATTCTAATCACAATTAGAATTAATTGCGTTCTAGCTTCTCGGTATAAACTTAAGTGAGCTCGTTATTTTGCTAACGCTTCCTGAATTAAATTATCTTTCTCTCTCTCCTTTTTTTCTACCACGATGCGAGATTTTGACAGATTTTAGTGACTTTAAAATGTGTTTATACAGTCGACCCCCTATAACACTGTTGATTATTCCGTTTTATATGAATTTCATGTTGTACGAGTCACTTAGATTTTACAAATACGTGAGCCGTTCACAGCCTGGCACACATATTTGTAAAATCTAAGTGACTCGTACAACATGGAATTCATATAAAACGGAATAATCAACAATGTTATAGTGGGTCGACTTGTATATAATCTACATTCGTATATTTTGATAAATTCGGACCCTCCCGATGTAGAATAGCATAAATTTTTTTAAGTCCTAAATCCATATTTCTTTAAACTGAGTTTTTATATGAGGATCTTTAACAGATTTTAACACCTTTAAGGATCTTTCTACTCAATTGGATTTAGTCTGGGATATGTGTTATAGCAGATTCGACTCCTTGGTGTATTTCCTTTAACGAGGTTTGTCCCCTAATGTCAGTTTTCAGGGCCATTATCCTCTAAATAGCTTGGCTTTGGCTCCTGCTAAAGCTCTCCTTATCCGAGTTTATCTGCTTTGATACAGATCACTGACAGATTTTGGCTACTTTAGGACCTCACAACTTGTTTCGTTAAGTTTTTGGCAAAATTTGAATGTTTTTCGGCGACTCGACACTCCCCTAATTTGATTTAATCCTCCGTTAAGTCAGTTTTATCTGCCCTGATACAAATCGTTAACAGATTTTTTGCTCCTTTAAAGGATTTTAAATCTATTCTTTAGTACTTTTTGAATCGAATTTAGCATCTAATATGTTATTATAATATTATAAAATGCTAGTATTAACTTACTTGTTATACTTTAAATTACACACCCCTTCTCGTGTTTAACAGTTTGCTCCATAATCTAAAATATGATTTATCTCAAAATATATATTTAAAGGGGATATATTTTATCACAGATCGACCCTGATGGTATTTTCTTTAACGAGGTTTGCTCCCTGATGTGTCTACAGAATGGCTACCCCCTAATAGCCCCGTTTGTACCTCTGTTAAGTCTCTTTATCCAGCCCGATACAATCTTTAACGGATTTTATCTCCTTGAGCTGTGTTTATACTTTATCAAGGTTTCGTGTCCATGATGTCGATTCCTCAACAGAATTAAAACTACTTGGAAGACTGTTCGCAAGGCTGAAACTTTTCATTAGTAGCTAGAAGGAATGGGATTCCTGCCTTAAAGACAGATATAGGTGGAAGGTAAATTAAATTAAAATGTCACAAGGGGAGCAACAATAGTAAAAATCCAGCCAATTACACGAAGGACGCAGAAATGTAGCAATGGCTGCCATTAGCGACTCTTCCATGAGAGATTTAATTTCCCGACACAAGATAACGCAAACGCTAATTGAATCAAGTAAATGCCTTCGATACCAAACAATGGGTTTGTTTGGTGCAAAATTAAACATCCGGGGCATTTTTGTTGTAGTTTTCTTCCATATCTGCAAAGAGTCGAATTAAAATAAATTATATTATTTGCCCGTTTACACTTCACTCTGTTCTAATCTGAATTATTTGTGACGTGTCTTCTATATGCAAATATTCCAAGTTTTGTATATTTCTTGTGTTTCGGATTTCTAGATTATGTGTTCTATGTATTGTTTATATGTCTTGTGTATGCAAATATATATTTTACTGTCGCAGATCCTTCTTATATGTTATTCTAATTCAATACCGTTCGCATTCCTGGATTGGTGTTCTGTGTATTGTTCTATGTATATCTTGTACAGTACTATTACAGTATTGGATTATTTTGTTCTGTACGCCTCTTACTTGCTGTCTATTATCAGTATTCGAGTTTTAGATTACGTGTATGCAAATATAATACATATTCTTGTAGCCTATGAATGCAGTGTACTGTACAAGAATACGTATCATACAGTGATAGAAACAATTCTTTTACATATTTAAATGTATGTAGCCTTTCATATAATCTAACATAAGTTTAAAATTCTAAGATAAATAATATATCTATTGCTTTAAAAAAATTTCTTTGGTATAGTAACGCCATGACGAAACAATCCATAATAAAGAGTTTGGAATCCTAGATAAGCTATCATCGCTAATCCCTGAGGAACTGATCGGGTCCCACCGCGCCATAAGAGAAGTCAATATTCTTTTCGGTTCCATCCCCATGCATTGCCATAAGTTCACGCTACCCTCGTTAATACGTCACTCGTTATAACGTTTAATTTACTAGTAAAAGAGCACTCCAACTGATTAAAATATATCGAGATCTATAGAAAAACATAAGCTAAGCTTTTCCGAATTAACGTCGATTATAGTAATAAATGCCGTAATTACTTATATAATCGTCTTTAAAACTAGCCGTAAAAAAAAAAAAATAAATAAATACTCTAAATGATGATAATTCGTGCAGTATTAAAATAATAGAAATGCCATTTAACTATACGTGAACTGTTTAAAATAATTCACTCTAGTTATCTTACTTCAGGGGAATTTTATATCCCTAGTCATAAACGACAATATTTGCCTTAATTAAACTTTCAAACATCTCAGTTTGCTCTTGAATGCCGAATGTCACGCACTTATCTCGCTTGTCTCCTACCATAACCAATATACAGAGCAGACCCAACCTGGGTGTTTTCCTCCTACGAATGGTTTATGTAGTTCTGGTATCCGCTTAGAGACCGTCATAAACTTTTATGACATTAATCGTAGGCAGTACACGCGATTCTTGTTTATCGACACCGTCTGATGTCGGATTCTAGTCACATTCCACGCCTGAACAGAAATTTTCGTGATGCCAACCAATGAAAAAAAATATATATATAACATTGTAAAGGATACAAGAACATTGCTCTTTCTGGACAATACGGACAAAGATCAGTATCTGTTTGATTAACATCCGAAAATAAAAAAAATATACATTTATTGATTTTCAACGGACTGGAGTTCTGAACTTTCTTACGGATTCCCCTTTAACAAAAGCGAACAGTTCCCATGTTGAATATACACATAACGCTAACAGGGATCCCTTAACAGGGCATGTATTAAAACTCGTCTTGGCACAGCCCCGAGCCCATTTATTCCTCTTCCCTAACACGAAAAATCGATTTTATTTGCAGCGCGAGTTACGAAGGATCCAAAACTTTTACAACTGGCAAGGAGGGGAGAAAAAAACTAGAATAAATAAAATAAAATTTCATTCAAGATATACGCAGTAGTGTCAGTCAAAATTATAAAATATGAAGGAAAAAAAATTTAAGAGCATCAGGTTGTGTTAGGAAGCAACAACGCTTTAACAAATAGGAAAAAAAAAATTCCAATTTTCTATTCGGCTCGCTTACAGAAACCAAGTTTAAGAGGGGGGGAGAAAGAAACAAAACACAACAACTGCATCTTTACAATCCAATCTTTTATTGGGTGGAATGATTGAGTACACAAAAATCGAATCTTTTTCTCAATAGGGCCACTTTAATGCGGGAAGAAGCACATCAATTTGGGCGTAAACCTTTTGCCTATTTCGCATTTTATGTTTCTTCTCTGTATATTTTTTCCATTCTTGTCTTTCTCCTCCCCATCTCTCTATTTCTCTCTCTCTCTCTCTCTTTTTTTTAAAGGGGTCTGAAGTGGTCACGCTTCACTTGGTCCGAGTTCTTTTATCTTTGGACTCTGGACACACAAACGTGATGTTGTAAAAGTGTTCCCTCGCCCTCCTGTTCATTACCGGTCCCACCATTAGAAAAATGGCAGCTGTGTAGTCCCATGCAATAAAAGTTTTATGACGACTGCAGTCTGTCTCTCCCTCCTCCCGAATACACTGCTTTTCCTAGATAGTCGGAAAAGATAAAACGCACTAATTCCCTGACATTAGCATGCTAATTGTTATACCTTAATCAATTTTCTGCTTTTGTTTTTTTTTCCTTGACAGGTGTGGCGGCTCAAGACACTTTCTATTTTAGCCCCCAGCCGCGAGATTTGGAAGTAATTAAGGGTCACAGTGCCACGTTGGAGTGTGGCGTATCGAACAACAAACACATCACTTTCTATTGGATGCTCGAAGACGAGAAGGTACAGAATACGACTCGAAGATTTCAACAGGGAAGTAATTTGCACATAACTCGAGTCGATCCCCAGCATGATTTGGGTGAATTCAAGTGCATTGCAACTAATATATCGACCGGCATTTCGCTGGTGAGTCAGGCTGCTCAGATCAACATTCAATGTAAGTATGCTTTATTTACAAAACTATTGTTTATATTCATGAAAAAAATGATAATGTTTCCGAGTCTACGACACGGAATATACGAGTTATTTCAGTTATAGTTTTATGTATAAGCTACCAGATATGGCACTATTCTCTTTCGTATGTTTCAAGAAAATCGACCCGGTAGTTGAGCTTAAAATTAGGATTTACGAGCAAAAAAGCGCTGCTGTAATCATCCTTCCTGTCACGGTATTGTATGACAATTACTGTATATCTTTATGCCTGTTTTTACGTTTTGAAGTACTGTACTGTATCTATTTACATAATACATAAAAACAGGTTTATATAATGTAAAATTTAGACGAAAGTATTTCAATCCTTAAAGAAATATGGCCATTTTTTTTTATCTCTAAAATGCACAGAAATTTATTTCAAATGGAACTTTTTATTGTTCAATCTTCATAATAACTGGAATGAGCACCGTGCTGTATTTAAACAAGCGCCCATTAATGCTAACTTCATTAATATTCCTATAAACGGTTCTAGTTATAAGCCTATAAATTCTATTACCAAACCCACGTGTAATCGCCATATTTATGAGATGAATTCTCATCAAAGCGCCCCCTGCATGAAAATGCATAAAAACGTCATTTTTTTTATAAATATTCCGAAATAAAACAAAAATGTTCTACATCGTATATTATTAATTCTATTTTATAAAAAACATAAAGAAAAAAATATATATAGAAACGAAAACTGTAACATTTATTAACTCAACAACGACAATTATTCAAAAATATTTGTTTATGAAATTAGATTTGACAGTGTAGGCGTCGCTCTGCACGTTATAACGGCGTGTCGTACTTAAACAGATGTACCTGGTACCAGCACTGGACGTATCTGATGTATTATAACAACTCTGTAATGTCTCCGTGTGACAACTTGATGGATAACAGCAGGAAAGAACTCTAAATCTTATGTTGTTACATCAATAGTTCCTAGTACAAGTCCGAAGCGAGAACCAAATTACACTCACAAACTCGTCACAGAATGAATGACATCATCAAAAACATTCCCTTTCCTCAAAAAAAAATGGGGGAAGAGAAAGGAGGTCCTTCATACCTTAACTTCTTTAGATCGTGATTTCAGGTAAACTCTTTTGTCGAATGGTTTTTCGTGACTGGGGTAATAATATCACTCCAGTTACTCAAAAATCGATTCTCCCTTACTCTCTCTCCTTTATATATATATATATATATAAAATAAGGTATTTTCTTCCTCCTCCTCCTCCTCCTCCTGAACTATAACCTTGTCAATCATCTGTCAATCGATTATTAGTTTAGGGGGATGGAAGATGTATTAATATAACTACTACAGTCGAACTAACAAATCTAACCGGTTCATCCATTAGTCTATTAGGTGGTGATTTAAGTGATGAAATTACTTATAAATCGATTATTGCTAAGTTACTTAACTTGTTATACCCCTTAATTGTTTAATTAGGACAAATTCTAACACAGGAATTCTTCCTTTTAGCAAACTTTGATTTGTTATTACGTTCCTTTGCTGTTTCAGTATCATTAGGTAGATAGAGTGAGACGAGAAAACAAGGGCGAGTGGATTTTATTTTCTTTTTTTTCTTTTCTTTATCCGATTCATTCGTTAGGATCTGGACTTCTGTTTGCTCTCCTGTCCCCTTCGAACAAATCTTTCTTCTGACTCATTTCTTTACCTGTCTATCTTCTGCCCGTCTTTTCAACACTTTCAATGCTTATTCTTAGTTTCTGTTTTCTTTAAAAACCTCCGTTATTTATTCTGCTACTTCTGCGTAAATTTTTGCATCTGATGACTCTCTTTTCTTTGCTGTCTGTCTTATAAGAAAGGCGAAACTGTGTTTATTTTTATTGCTGCAGTAGTAATCCTTGTCTATTACCACCAACTCTAGAGAACAGTGAGCAATTTTTCCTGCTTATCTCCTTTCTTCCTCTTGTAACTTGCGAGTTTTGTTAGTAACCTCATTCCTAGTGTCGGATATAGCGATTTACAACTTGCTTCCCGATTAAAAAAAACCTTTATAAGTGGACTTTTTTTCCTTTCCTTCCTTCTTCTTCTTCTTCTTCTTTTTTTTTGTAAAGATTTATGACTCGGTTTTTAGAGATAAAATCCTTAAAGCTAAATCTTGCAAACCTTGTAATGGAATGATATTAAGTTAATTACTCATCTCGCGATTAAAATTCTTGTAACGAAAGATAGTTGTTTTCGATTAAACAAAAGTTTATTGTGGAATAAAATCCTTGTAGAGTAAATGTAATAGTTTATTTTATCGAAATCCTTGTGAGAAAATTGAATTCTTTTCCCCCCTCTAAATGACTTTTTTTTGTGTAAGAATCTAATAATTTAAAAGCTAGTTACTGTGTAAAAATCCGTGTAAAGGGTCGTGTTTCTTGGGTAAAAATTTAACTGTTGTACAAATAGAGAAATTTTATAATTTGTAAAGTTTTTTTTTCAATGATGCAGATTCTATTTCTTGAAGAGGATCTGTACTAAAGTGCTGATTCATTTAAAATCTTTAATACTTTAGTTTACTGATTATTTTAAGGATTTCAATATAGAAAAATTAATAGATTCCATTATAAGAAAGAGTTTCCACTTGTAATAGAATCTATTAATAAAAGTCTTCAAATTTCTAAAGATATTTTAATGCTTCAGTAAATGAAATTATCCATACAAATTCTGAAAGACATAATATTTTCCCCCCCCCCTTCCTTTTTTTTTGTAGGAAGAATAACAAATTCGACTTATTTTTCATGTTAAAAAAGCAGAAATCCTACAAGAAACGACACTCGATAACTTGTAAGGATGAATTCACGTATTCTAACTATCGTGTTGAAGTAAAACAGGGTGAAAGAAGGTATTTTCGAAACATCAGATAAAATCAAAAATTCAAACAAACGTAAAAAAAAAAAAAAAGAGAGAGAGAGAAGAAGAAGATCTCTTTCAGAAACACAATTTCAATTTTCATGGAAAATTAAATCTTCTTGGATATCCAGAAAGACATGTAGCCGTGATTTGTGGTCGAAAACTTCACATTGTGAATGGATGATGTATGAACTTCTCTCCATTATGCCTGCTGCATGCAAGAGCCAGTTAAATGAGGCAAGGCTGCATTCAATACACTTTGCTTTGCTTCTATCAACACCGAAAATTTCCTTTTTATGATATCTTAACTTTACCTAAACTTAATTTACTCCATAAAAGCATTTCTTAGGAATTTGATTACTTCATCTTGTGTGATTTTTTTTTCCTGTTCCTCTTTTTTCCTTTTTTTTTCTTTTTTGTAGAAACTTCCTTTTCCCAATAAAAAAAAAAAAAACAAGCAACAGTTTTAACCTTTAATGGAAATGCTCTAGTTAAAATTCGGGTCTTGAACCCTTTTAATTTAAGCTTTTTATTAAGTTAAATTGAAGGAATAAATCTCGATCAGGCAGTAAATTCTGTGGTTTTTTTTTTATAGATTACCTTTGAAGGAACATTATTTTACTGTTCCTTTTAATAATGCCTAACTCTTTTTTGTTACAGTAAGCACTAGAGGTATCAATCAATGCATTTTAAATTAAATTTTACAATAAAATCCTTTCTAACCTGTGTTTTCTTATATCTTCTAAGTGCCCATTTCTTCCAATTTTCAGTATTTTCTATAATTTTTTTTTTTCATTTTGCAATTATAAAGCTTTTACGGATCTTCCTTTATCTGAAATAATGAATGTAAATATTAGTATATTATGTATGAAAAATGTATAACAATAATGGTCTGGGTTAAAGCCAATGAATTGTGCTAATTAGAAAGACTTTATACTAAAATACAAGCCTTTTTTTAAGCTTTATGTGTACTAAAACACTTACAGGTGGTAAGAAGAGCATCTGATTTACGTGATGATGTTGCTGTTTTTACACTCTTTAATTGTGTAAAAACAGCATATAAATCAAGTAATACAAGTTTTAAGCCAAGAGAAAGGTTTATAATTGTGAAAATTACACACAAAGTTCCAAAAAATGGAAGAAATAAACAGTTTAAAGATGTGAAAAAGTGCAGGTTAGATAGGATCTTATTCCTTTTATCAGTAAGAAGTCCGTTATACCACAACCTGTACCACACGCTGAGTTTCGACATTCTCTACTTTAAAAATCGATAGAAAACGAGCTAAAGTAATAATCGATTAAAATTCGATCAGATCGATCACGCGACATTAATCCGTCTTAATTAAATCGACTCTGATCCCGATCGATTTATCTGAATATCGATTTCTTTTGGAGATTACCGCCAAAGCTGGAAGATGGTTTGGAAGCGCATTCAAACGTTTCCTTTTCTACCCTCTAACGACTTGTGTGCAGGAAAAAATACATCAAAGACACCTACAGAGTGGGAGGGAGGGTGCCTCGGGCTGTGGCTCTTCTAGTAACTTATCCAGATTGATGGAGCATCCCCCCCTTCAGGAAGGATCCATTCCTTGGCTTAAGTCTAAAAGAGATGGCGCTGAAAACCGGAAATATGAGAAAGTGTTGCCAGTTCTGTTTAGCTACTTCATTTTTTTTTTCTTTTTTTTTTATTTCATTGCGGTTGTTTATTGCCATCTGTTTCTTTGCACTTCTATAATTGAGTTGTTATTGGTGCTAGAACTGGTGCGTGATCTGTTAACTGGTGGAGCGCTTCACTGCCCTTAGTCTATGCAGCGACGTATGAAACAAGAACGATCACGAAATATTTCTTTGACTTTTTTCAGAATTTATTCTTTGTAAAGAACGTTTAAAAGCGAAGAAAAAAACTTCGAAATAAGCTATAAAAAAAAGCGTGGAGACATTTCTGTGTTCGTGTAAAATCGTGTACCTTAAACAGCACTTTAAATCTTCAAAAGTTAGAAGGGAAAATACATATTAAAAGTTGTGAAAAGTTAAGAATATGAACGTAAAGTTAAGAATATAAGAAAAAACAAATAACAGAAACAAAAATTGCAGAAATATATTAACTAAAATTAAGAAAATTGTACATTGTGTAACAATAAATTCATTGTTCTAGATAGAAGACAAATTATTTCTACGTAAAACTTGTGCGTAGTAAAGAAATTGGTGAAAATTTTAAAATAAATCCTTCTTAAATCAATAAAATCTAAGTTAAAAAAGCTCTAAAAAGACGATACACTTTAATAAAGTATACACGGAATCTAATGGTGTAGGACTCAAAATATATGGTGCATAAAGTAAAAGAATGTTGGAATATTAGAACTTAATAATAAAATTTAAGGTAACTTCACTTTAAAAAATAAAATAAAAGGTAAATAAATTACAAATTCCGTAAAAATATTCAAAAAAATAAGGAAAGTTCATAATAAAAAAGCGACAGAAATTAGAAAATGTTCTTAACAAATTGCCTTAATTTGAAAATAAAACACTTTTTATAATGTGTACTTTTAATTTATGCACAGTTTGAATTTTAAAAAATGCATAATAAAATACGGGTGAAGTGTGGAAGTTTTTTTAAAAAAAAATTATGCAGTGGACTGTCGTTAAAAAAAAAAAAAACTACGAATAATTGATAACAATAATGAAAATATATAGAAAATTAATGCCGAAGAGAGAGAGAGAGTTAAGTGTAAAAGATTTCAGGAAAATTTATAATTAGAACTATGTAACATGGAAATTTTATAATTCAGTCAAGATAATATAAAAGAAGAACTCGTAAACGTCGACATTTTTCTTTCCGATGACAGAAATAATCATCTTGCATTTTACTTAAAAGACTACACTAGATCTAAATTTTAAAATATTCCACTTGAGTATTAGATTTTTGCATACGAAAACCAAAGATTTATATACCGTAAAATTTGCAAAACAAAATCTTAAATATGAAAAACTTTTTATATAAAGTTGCAAATAGCATCGTGTGAAATGCAACCAGCTTCTGCTGACAGTTTAATGCTAAAGATTACACCGTGTTTACCAAAAAAAAAAAAGGGGGGTGGAAGGAGGGAGGGAGAGAGTTTATCGCTAAACACGCGATAAATACATAAATTTGTTAATTGAGTAGAGAATTTTTTTGTCGTTTTGTCAACCCGCTAACAAATTATTGCATTTTCTACTTCTGTGCATTGCAACTTTTTCGTAATTTTAGGTCTTTTAGCCCGGAGGCATCTGCGCTTTTCTCACGAATAACAAAACAAGGAAGCAATCTGCAACTATTTAAAACTCTGCAAAAAGACTAGGATTTGCATAATTCGCATTTGTGAATACTCGGATAATAATTTTTTCTTTCTTTTTTTTTTCTGGAGTAAATTTATCAGAATCTTCATGAATTATTTATTAGACTTTAAACATAAACACACAAAGGCGAGTAAATTTTTTTATTATTATTATTATTATTTTTATAGACGATCTTTTAATGTAAATATTTATTCGTTTTTTTTCTTTTAATATTAATTATTAGTGTGTTTTCCATCGCTAATAAAGGTTTTCTTTCTGTTGCTATGATTTTATTATAACAGTAGCCGCAGAGTGTCGTGTGGTCTTAATTTGTTTCCTTATCAAATAATGTAGCTTATAAGTAAAGGAATTATGCCCCGAATCTAGAACCAAATAAGTCTTTCTTGCGTTGTTTTTCGTGTGGAATCGAACCCGATACTCAATATAATTCGTTATCAATGCATTAGCAACGTTTACGTCAATTAAAAAGAAAAAAAAAATGTAGGGACCGCCTATGTGTACTTTGTTGGCAAACTGCCAAGAATGTTCCATTTAACGCTTATTGGTTAATACTTTGAGAAATTACATTTAAATATGAAATCTTTATAATATTATATGTAAATTAGTTTTTAATATTTTAATTAGTTAATTATTATACATTAAAAAAAAATGAAAGTGTCCTGTTAGACTATTGGGCGAAGTGAGATCTTATATACAGTCGTCCCCCCTATAACACTGTTGATTTTTCCGTTTTATATGAATTCCACGTTGTACGAGTCATTTAGATTTTACAAATACGTGTGCTAGGCTGTGAACGACTCACGTATTTGTAAAATCTAAGTGACTCGTACAACATGGAATTCATATGAAACGGAAAAATCAACAGTGTTATAGGGAAGACGACTGGTACCATGAATGGATTGCGTTATTTTGGCGTGTGATTCGAGCGTTGTAAGCGGGATTAAGTTTATGCTGGTGATTTCTGTATTGTTTTAAGATATTTTTATATAAATAGTTCCTAGCGTATCTAATTTTGCAGGTTATCTTAAACACTAGCNAAATTTATCAGAATCTTCATGAATTATTTATTAGACTTTAAACATAAACACACAAAGGCGAGTAAATTTTATTATTATTATTATTATTATTTTTATAGACGATCTTTTAATGTAAATATTTATTCGTTTTTTTTCTTTTAATATTAATTATTAGTGTGTTTTCCATCGCTAATAAAGGTTTTCTTTCTGTTGCTATGATTTTATTATAACAGTAGCCGCAGAGTGTCGTGTGGTCTTAATTTGTTTCCTTATCAAATAATGTAGCTTATAAGTAAAGGAATTATGCCCCGAATCTAGAACCAAATAAGTCTTTCTTGCGTTGTTTTTCGTGTGGAATCGAACCCGATACTCAATATAATTCGTTATCAATGCATTAGCAACGTTTACGTCAATTAAAAAGAAAAAAAAAATGTAGGGACCGCCTATGTGTACTTTGTTGGCAAACTGCCAAGAATGTTCCATTTAACGCTTATTGGTTAATACTTTGAGAAATTACATTTAAATATGAAATCTTTATAATATTATATGTAAATTAGTTTTTAATATTTTAATTAGTTAATTATTATACATTAAAAAAANCTATTAGGGGGCATAATTCTTAGTTTAAAAATTCGCCCCCTTACGGAATTTTTTAAAACAATTTCCGATCGGGTAATGTTAATATTCTAAAAATTTAAAAAAATTTGTGCCTGGCATATGTTTCTAACGATCGAGGAGAGTGAATTTTTTTCTGACGTCACGTCTCCGTGGCTGTCTTTTTGTTGTGTGTGTTATATGTGTGTGTGTGTGTGTGTGTGTACTCTTAACATAATGTGACGAACATCTGCGGAAGTCACGTTTCGCTCTCGTATCTGTAAACAGCTGACAATCAGGCCATGTTCGATGGATAGAAGTCGTTATTCTTTCTTCTCGTTTTCTCTTCTGATCCGTCTAAATCTCTGGTGATTTTCGCATCCTCTTCCTCTCTTCTTAGTCTAGGCGGATCGCTATCTCGTTACGTCTTATACTGTACGGACAACCAGGGATTTTAAATTCTCGCTAATGGAAATGCTGCCGAGAATTCGAAAGAGATCTTGTCTGCGGCTGTCGAAAATATCTCCGACTTATCCACCCTCCCCCAATGTTGTGTTTACTCTAAGGAACAAAAGAAAGAAAGAAAAAAAAAAATGCTTTCCACTTTCTTTTCTCCTAAAAAATTTGGCTTCTAGTCTACTACTACTATTTATCTCGCTCAATATCTTTTCACTAGATTATCGGACGAAGTAATCTCGAAACGAAAGAAATGCCGCCGTATTTTTGTAAGTATAAACCAGGAATTCGGTCCTTCAGTTAATTAAACTTTCTTGCGAAGTTCTTGGCTTCTGCAAAAGTGACGTCACCCGTTTCGGGCCATCTGCATAATTGAATGTATTATTTGTTAATGGGCACAGATTTTTATGACTGACGGAAGTGTCTGTAATCTTTTGATGTTCTGAAAAGTACAAATGATACAGTTATATGATATTAACACTTTAAAGAATGAAACGAAAGGGTCTTGATTAAAATCAGTTCTGAAAGCGCATTTCTGTTCCCCCTTTTTTTTCCTCGTACAGAATGATTTGATGCCACTTCCGGAGTTATAACATTCGAATTTCTTCTTTCTTTTCGATTAAAAAACTGTCCAACAATTCTGTTTTATTGTGTTACAATAACGTTACTTTCAATATTAAAAATGCAGACGGTGCAAAGAACGTTTTCGACTTCTTAGATTTGACACATTAATGAAAAGATTTAGCTTTTAAATTTTTCAAAATTTCGTTATATTCAGCTTTTTTTTCCTAAACATGATTCGGAAAAATCTACCTTAGACACTATCTCAATTGTCTTTTTTATGTTTTTAAACTGTTTTTTTTTTTAGTGTGACATCATTGATTCAATTCCTCTGTAAGGTTCGCGTTGTTTCAACGTCAGTTTTCATGCCGTTTTTACGTTGTCATCATACAAATTACATATCAAACAAAGATGAGAGAAAGTCTACAGAACAACAAGCATTCTTTTGAAAGAGAAATCATACCCTTTAATTAAATTTGACTTTTCTTAAATCCGCTGCGTTATAATTTTAGTGTAATTTTAGAGTTTCCATTGCAATATCACGGTTCGACTTTCTTGAAATCAAGGAAAAATTAATTATGTTTTGCAAATTACTCGTGAAGAAATCTCAACTATAATACAGCGAAGCAAATTCGAGTTTAAAATTATTAGTTTTGAGGCTGTTGAGAGACTGTATATATATATAATTTATTTTTAAAAAACTAACGTGATCGTTTAAGTAAAAACTAGATGTACTTCAAGCCACAGAACTGCAAAAGTTTAACCATCTTACAAGTTAAATCTGCCATTTAAGGTTTTGAAAGAGAGTAATAAATTTTCTATTCAAATATCAGATAGATTTCCCTTCTAAAGATTCCTGGTAACGAGTGTCCATTGCATCTCGTTACCATCCACTGGTTAATTAAACCAATTTCGACGACTTTTTTTTTTTAAATCCGTCTTTCAGTCTGGACTTAATTTATTAAAAAGCAAACTGTGAGTAAGTAGGAGAGTCATTCTGTTTGGACACCGAATAGATTTATCCTTTTTGTTAGCAAAACTGTGGTATAAATCGTAACAAAGCCAGCCACCGAGTGAATCACGATCCATTCTTAACAGCCATACCCGAGTGGATCATAAACCATTCCCTCCCGTGATATACAATTCCTATAAATTATTCCTCTTTTAATAAATTGCCAGATGGCGTACAATATTATCAGTGACGTCACGCGTGAAAGCTGATTAGTGTGGTTTAGGTTTGTACATAGATGTGACGTCAGGAATGAAAAAAAAAAGTAATAAAATCTTCAGAGGTCGCTTTAGTAACAATTAATGGGAATAATGATAACCTATAGGAGACGCTTCACTATTATTATCAAAATGGCCTCTAGCGTCATAAATTAAAGCGACCCTTGGCGTAATTTTTAAGATCGTAAAAGAAGAAGAACGTTAAAAAAATAATAGGTTTTTTCTTAGTAAATGAAGAATTTTTATTTGGCTTGGTTAGAAGGAAAACGCTTGAGAGACTTCTATCAATATAGCGTCGAATTTTCTATTACTAAGTTCAATCTTATTTTCGCTCGGGTGAACTTTGACAGACTGACAAATTGACTTGTCTGCCGAAGTCACGGAAGCTGGAAGCAATGACAGTGGCGAGCTGGGAAAAATCGCGTGGAGGATACTCGCAACTATTCCAAATTACTGGCATTTTCTTCTTTTAATTAATACTCCACCTCGTCCCTGTTTACCTTTTACAGTGAATCCTAGAACGAAAGAAAAAGTCCTGCTGCGGTTGTGAATTCCTTACTTGCAACGTGTACCATTCTCACCTTGGCGGCTCGATCCGCTATTTAATTATGTCTTATCGCATTGTGGGTAGCAAAGAATGACTTTTGTTTCTACTCTTGCTTCGGAACTTATATCTCCCAATTAGGAGCAGCTTTATGTCGGTAGTTACCGCAGATATTTTTAAAAACGTTTCCAAATTAACGTACCGACAGTCCGTAGATCACTATGGCATCATCTACTAGCGACCGACAATAATTCTTTGATTTCTTTTTTTCCGTATTAATCGGTAGATGTCGCCTTTTTTTCACGGATTACGCTAGGAGTCGTTTTAATATTTATCAAAGCGACCTCTAATGTAATAAATGAGAAAAATAAAAAAAAGCGACCTCTATAGATCAGTGCCGTAATCGCTTCTTGTAACTATAAAATGTTTGGAAATGTTTTAATTTAATCAGCCATGAAAATTATGGCAAATCTCTGGAAAATTCTCTTTACATTAAACCGTTATGAGTATTTTTATAATCGAAATTTTTAAATTGGTTTATAAGATTTAATTAAAATGTGTACCTAAAGAAAATCACTAAAAACTATTAAAATTACTGAAGAAAATCAAGGTTAGTATTTACTCCATCTTTGATTTACTTTAGCATCTTTCAGGTAAGATTAATAAATATTTTGCTGTGACTAGTGATTTGCACGCTTCTGAAATTGAACAGGCCATTTGTTCTAGCAAATTTTAGAGTTTATAAGCCTCAAATCATTGTAAGAAATGTTTCAAATTACATACGTAACCGAAGATCTTATATAGAAACTTTAGCGTATTGTAAGCCAGCTTCAAGAATGTTGACAATAACAGTTTAGTATTTCTTAGAGCCACTAAAACATTGTAATTGTCGGTTTGAAACACTTAGATTATTTAAAGTGGATCAGGAATACGCAATACGCAATTTGGACATTTTAAATAATATAAATAGCAATGTTATGTAGCACGAAAAATCATCGCCGAAATAACTTACAGGATGTAAAAGAAATAAAATAAAATGAGTCTACAATAAACTTCTATTAAATTAAAAACATTGAAACGTATTTTGTTCTTTTTAAGACTGAAAACCGAAAGCAAAAATGTATGTATATGTATTTAAAAAAAAAAAGAAGCACGAAACTTTATATTATCTAAACAAAAAGATGAATCCATTTAGTAAGAAAACTATTCTGAATGTTCTGCTAGACTGCAACAGAAATTGATTTCACATTCTGGGGAAACAGAAAGGGGAGGATCTTTCAGTCGGAAACAAAGCCCTTAGCCACGACATGATTTACTGGAAGCCATTTCGCAGTTGGGTCCGTCATTTAGAGGGTTTCTGTTGCCGGCGAGGGGGGGAGCCACGAGCACGTGCCATTACGGGGAAGGATCTGACAGAACGTAGTCACGCTACCGGCGATCAATAGACTCGCTTTAGCATGCCAAATGGTACACGTGTAACTTATCTGCCCGTGCCGTCCTCTATATCTGCGACTACGAAATATCGTTCGGGTGTCCGCACCAAATTATACTATTGTTGTTTAGTGACGCCCGTGACGTATAATTCGTGACGTGCGGACGTGACGCCCGTCGGCAGATTTGTCATCCGTGGTGTTAAGGACAAGAAAAATGGGGGGTTGAACATAAAATTGGCATTTGGCGAGAGGGAGGATGGTCTAAATGTCTCTTCGACGCTGCGCTTAGATAACTTTGTTGGAGAGGGAGAAATCAGCATATAAAAAAATAGAAAGATGGAAAAGTTTCTAGATAATTAAACTCAATTAAAACCGATTGTAATAAAACTCCGGAATGTCATTATTATTTTTAAAAACTTTTAACTAATCGACGTAATTGCGTTTAGTAGAGGGAGTTGGGTGGGCTTTCGCTTTTTGTACATTTGTTTCCGGAGCAAAACCGAACGCGGAATTCGACTAAATGTAAGAAAGATGTTATCTTTGATATATAACTGTCATTTACTAAGATGGTTGCAGCTGTCGACTCATTTATTTTTTTTACATTTTTTATATATAGCGATAAATCTTCGATTATTCTTTTGCAGGGGAACTTTTCCAATGATGCCTTTTTGTATAGAGGGGGGGATACAGAAAGGACATTGAATTCGGATATTGATATTAATGGTATACTTAATATCGATTTTTAGATCAAATGTTTTGATTTCTGAACTATTACCTACGATGTCACTTCTTATAAAATATAAATTTTTCTGTAAAGTTGTGATAGTCCCGGTTTTTTTGCTTCCTAAACTAATTAGCATTTTACACAATTATAATAAAGTTTTAATGCCATTTTTTTGAAATATTTTATATAATCCGGTCCAGCGACTAAATGTAACGTCAGGCTGTCCTTGGAAATGCATTCTCTGGATGCTAAAGAATGTCCATCTTTGAGGAATTTGCGGTCGTCCATCACCAATTTATGGATATCCACAAGAATTCCCCGAGGGTAAACCCAGCTGCTTCTATAAGTTACTCGTGAAATAAAATCAAAGTTATGTTTGTTTCTGCGAAAATTCCTTTGTACGCTTTTTTATAACTTAAATATTTGTCCACTGTAATATAATTCTATTTCTTACATCATTTGGGCTATGACGTACAGTACATAACATATTTTATCTGCATTTATGTCTAGTTTTGAAGAGAGATTTTTCGCACCAGCATCACATTCATTCAGTTATGTAAATGTATATTTATATTTAGAATTTAGGTAATTATTCCGTGTTTTAATTTATTCCTTTCACGTATCTGGTAAGTTTCAAATGTACAGTACGTTTATGATGCGCGTTTAAGGTCATTTCAGTTTAATATAACTACTTAATTCTAGAAAATAATATTCTATATGCTTTTATCCTCAAAATTTGATTAGAATTCTGAGTATTTATGATAAATTTATCCTAGAGACTTCACATTTATTTGCTCAAAATAATCCACCAAGTGCTTGGACTGTAAAAATTTAGCGCATCATATACCCTGTTAGCACTTGTAAATCAGCGTTTATTCTGTATTACGCATCCCACCAGCTAAGTTTTGTAACACAAATTGATAAGCTATCTTATCTAAAAATTCAGCTTAGGAAAGCCCATAGTAAAAGCACTTTTGCATCATAAATATGGAAATTTTGAAGCGCAGCGATTACACGGCAATTACCTTTTAAAATATGTGGTAACTAATCATCTCTAGCAAAGGGTTGTCATATTTTGTGTACGAGATACTTAACCTAATTGCTCCAATTAAATCTCTCTCTCTTCTCTTCAGAGAATTTCGGAGCGATTTTTGGAGCTATCGCCAGAAATCTGCTATTAATATCCTGAGTTAAAAGTTGTTATAAGGGGGCATTATTTATTGTATGGGCCATTTACTTTTCTTGTTAAGAGCTCTTTGTTCGTGTGATGTATACAAGACCCTGCAGGAAATAGTTTGAAAGCTCGACACGCCCACAAATTACCGTTCTCCTTTTTGGCCCCTTCGGAAACAGGTAGTTTGTAGGTAGGGATACAACCTTTTGTTGTTTTATAATACCGTAAATTATCAATATTTCTGTTGTCGGCTATTAACTGTGTGTTTAAAGGCTTTTCGGTTATCAAATTTTGATGTCTTTACGACCTTGAATAAAACATTTTAAGAATTGTAATTTAAAATGTAGTTAATTTCTCGAAATATATGGCATATAAGTAACTTGTAGTTCTACACTGTAAATTATTTAGATGTTATTTCTGTCATATCATCATATCAGTTACAATTTTCTCCTATTGCATTATAATCTGTAACCTAAAGTATAATATAAACAAGTTATGAATAAAAGTAATTGGACAAATTTCATTACAAGTAGGCCTGTTCTATATCATAATCCACATAATTTCATTCAAATACAATATAATTCTCGTACTTTGTGTATCATCTAACGAAGAATAACATTTCGTAATTATTTCCTATAGCATTTACTATACTGTATATATTTTTCATTTATACGTATTTAAATTTTACCTATTTGCATGAAAGTTCAAACGTTCTCAATTAAAATTAACTGAGATATTAAAGATTTGACTGGTTAAAGTTAATCTTACAATATTAACTTGTAGCAGCAATACAGACGTGTACTGTGTTCATTTTATGGTTTACAGTATCTGATGTTATGGTATAAATTTACATACAAGCCGAAATTCAACGAGAAAATATAGCACATAAATGTACTAAACATGAAGCTGGATTTACGTTAGCAACCGAAGTATTATATGTTATAGCTTTTAGATGCCATATCTCAATATGGCTGAGTTTTAAGAAAGTTTTCGTTGATTTATGTCAAAACGTGAAACATATTGACACATATCTTGTATCTTATATGATAATAAAGTTAAAATAAACTTTTATACGTACTTGCAACTGGCTAACTTCCTACTCTTTTCTTTGCTCTTAGGGATAAGTGATGTTGCCAAAGTTAATCTTCTGCCCCAGCAATCAAAATTGCAGGAAGGAGGCGAATTGGTTCTCCAGTGCAAAGTTGACGGCTACCCAGCAGTGCACGTAGAATGGTACCAGAATGGCCACAGGCTATTTCGTAACGAATACGTTACACTCCGAAGTAAGAGACTGCACATTAGCCCTCTTCGACTGGATGACAACGGAATATATTCTTGTCGAGCTGTCAACGAGATCGGTTCGGTTGAGAGCAACGAAAACTATCCACTCGTTTTGGAAAGTAAGTCGGAATCTCATTCTTCCACTAACCGTGTTAGCTTCCATTAGAGTTTCTCTCCAACGGGGGAAGTAATTTTGCTTTACTGCTCCAAAGAGCCAAGTTTGAACGTAATAAATTATCTACTTAAAAGGAAAAAAAGAATCTTTAATGAGAGCTTCCACTTTGCAAAATAATCTTTCAAGTGGGTAAAAGACTTTAAAAAATAATACTTATCCAGTTACATTCCGCCATCTTGTTTTTTTTTCAATAAAATGTGGTCGGTCCAAAAAAAAACATTTAAAAATTAAAGCGCCCCCTAAAAAATAATTACTACATGAATTCCATGTTGTATGAGTCACTTAGATTTTACAAATGCGTGTGCCGGGCTGTGAACAGCTCACATATTTGTAAAATCTAAGTGACTCGTACAACATG
The DNA here is from genome assembly GCF_000671375.1 of Centruroides sculpturatus. NCBI lineage: Eukaryota > Metazoa > Arthropoda > Arachnida > Scorpiones > Buthidae > Centruroides > Centruroides sculpturatus. Next base: position 235,333 of record NW_019384890.1, read on the forward strand.
GAATTCATATAAAATGGAAAAATCAACAGTGTTATAGGGGTGGTCAACTGTATAAAAAAAATCAGTTAAACCTTCAAAATATTTCAAAAACAGACAAGTTTTATATTTATATTTGTCCCCAAAANTTATTACTTTAACCCCCCTCGTTTTAGTAGATATCATTTGGATGATATATTGGATATCGTCACTTAAAATAGGTCTGTGTAAAAGTAAAAAAAAAAAAAAATGTTATATATTTTAAGTGATTTATAGCCAAATTTTTAATGTATTTCTTTTGGGCGGAGCTGCGTATTTCATTCCCATATGAGCTTTGCCCAAATGGTTAACGTCCGCTCGATTCTTGTATGCTTTTATGATGATTGTAATAGTCTTTCGGGTGTTTTTTTGTAAAAATGTTTCGCAACTTTTCCGTTTTTTTTAATATAAAAGTCATAACGGGCGTTTGTTTTGTCGCGATACTGTACACCTTTTTTGTCAATTTGACATAATTTTTGCGTTTTCTTTTTATAAAAATGTAAAATTAGCGTCAAGATGACCGTTAAAACGTACACAATGCATATGTAATTCAAAAATGTTGTATCGATTTTGATTTTTAACATTTTTTTTTATTGTATTCGGTGTCAAAAACAGCTTCTTCGCCCAAAATTAATTTTTTTTGGGGGGTGTTTCCAGGATCGATAATTATAAATCAAGTTTTGCTCCACCCAATTGGCACTAATTTATTACTGTTTATGATATAAGTGCCGATTTAGTGTCACGTATGGTATAAGTGCTGTTTAAATGTCACTTAGAAGAAATAAATTTTTAAAAAGGCAAATGCTGTAAAACTTGAATTTATTAAAGCTGATATAAATTCATTGTGTCTTCTTTCAAATATTTTAAAATGGCTTATAGGGAACAATTTAAACAAAATATAACGTCTGATATAATTGGATATCACGTAAGCAGAAGAGCGAAACTTCTCTGTTATTTATCGAATCAAATTTCTCGTCTCAAATTTAGACAAATTCATTACTTTATGTAGTTGATGCGACGTTGCATCATTCTCTATACAGAGGGGAGGAGGTTTTAAAAAAAAATGTCTTTCTCTGCAAAAAAATAAAAAATTTCGTATAAAACAAATAGGAAATATTAAAAGGGATATACAGAGCAGGAAATAAATAACGGGAACATATGATGTTTCTTGAGTAAACGAGGTGAATCTCATCCAATCTGGATCAAGATGCCCAGGATGAAAAGATAACAAGAAAAGGAAAAAAACAAAATGGTTATTGATAGAACGAGCTATAACGAAATAGGTCATAAATCCTTTGGTGTTTTTTAGCGCGTGACGTGAATATAATCGTGACGTCAGCTGTAAAGGGTAATTAAAACAAGAGCATAAATCCAGCCTAAGTTACTGCAAACGCATCATGAAATAGAGCAGTTTTCGTACGAACGACCACGTAAAAAGTAACTGCATAAGCGCTTTTTTTATTATTATTATTGAAACTTTTAAAAGTTTACATATGCGATTTATAAATTGTAATGTTTAAAACATCATTTTTACGCGTGAAAAAGTGTTAGTAAGTTACTGTATAGGGAGTTGATCCTTTGTTACTTGTGTTAGAATTAATTTATATAAGCTTTTGTATGCGCTCATGCAGAAAAGATCTCATCCTTAGTATAGGAGGGAATAAAATAAGACTCTTTTCTTCCTTTTTTGACTGTAATATGAGTAATTTTTCCCTTTTAAACAATTAAAAACATTATATATTTCTTACACAATGCACTTTTTAGTGTGAAGCATTTACAAGAGGATTGTTTAAATCTGTTTTTTAAGTATGTTTTTGTTTATATAAGTAAATGGTCTATTGTGTAAGATATTAAGTGTCTTTTCAAAAGGCTAGAAATGTTTATTTTTCTAACTTTTTTAAGAGAAAAAAATACCTGTTTTTCTAACCTAAAACTGCATAATTTAAAGATGTTTAATTCAAAAAATATGCGCTTGAATTTATGCAATTTTTTTCTTTTCCATTCGTCGGTATAATAATAAAAGAAATTTATGTTAACAGTTGAAATATAAAAAATTATTTTTAGTTTAATATTGAAAAAAATAAATATTTTTATAGAATTTTTTTTCTATAACTTAAAATTATTGCATCAACGCTTTGAAAAAAAAACACAGTTTGAAGCATCTAAAAATAGAATTTATAACATTGAATTCGAAATTGGAAATTCGATTTAACGGTCAAATCGCTTTACTTCCCTTTTGTTATTATCATCAAAGTGGGATTTATGTAAGTTGCATGACTCTTATATTTTTGTCAATAGCGGATTTAGACCCCTCTACACCCTTAGGCAAGAAGATTTTTGGGGTCTTTCTTGCTGTTTATAATGTCAAGCCTCATACTAAAATTTATAATAACTTTTAAAAAAAAATGTTTTTCTTACTTTTATGAGGTATAATTTAACGTTATCTGAGTTATGCCGTTTGTTATCGTTAGTTTGCCATTCATATACGTAGATAGTGGACGATTATATAATTTTAGTGATATAATTTGATAATTTTTTTTTAGATTTCTAAACGTTAAATTGCTTTCTACGGCACTAAAATGCCAAATATTATGTTTAAAGGATTTTATTCTAGTTTAAAGTACGTACTAAATCCTTATCTCTTGGTATATTGTAAGGTGAGAGGTCTGACAACTATCCATTGCTGCTGTAAATTTTCGAATTTTTAAGAAGATAAATTATCGTTTAGCAACTTTTAAAATTGCTTAGTTTAAAGGTTATGACCTTTTAATTCTGTAGAGAGTTCGATTTACACGGTTTAAATGGCCCCATATTTTTATTTTTTTGCGTTCAAAGAGGTGATGGCATGAAGTATTGCAACATTTTTACAGTTGGATATGTTTATTTTTCAAGCTTCTAAAAGATGAATAAGTGTTTCGCTACTTTAAGAATGCAAAGAAGTTAAGATTAGAACATTTAATTCAAGTTGGGAATTCCAATTATGCTATTTAACCTGTTACTTTTAGCAGTAAGAACAGCGAATTCTTGATTATTTCGTTGTTAAATTGTATATACAACTACCGTGTATGTGTTCAAAAGGTACTTAAGATGCCTATTTTTATTTTTAGGTAATAAATTGCTGTTTTCTAACCTTAACGTATGGTTATGGATTTTTTTTCTTTTTTTAAATGTGTAATTTAAAGTTATAATTCGTCGGCGTGCGGCTTGAAAATTATATAAACTTTTCAAAATGTTCTAGTGTTTTGAAAACTTCGCTTGGACTAATTATAAACTATAAAAATTTCAAGAAATGTCAATGCAATTTGAAAAATGTAAATACAGTCAACCCCCCCTATAACACTGTTGATTTTTCCGTTTTATATGAATTCCATGTTGTATGAGTCACTTAGATTTTACAAATGCGTGTGCCGGGCTGTGAACAGCTCACATATTTGTAAAATCTAAGTGACTCGTACAACATGGAATTCATATAAAATGGAAAAATCAACAGTGTTATAGGGGTGGTCAACTGTATAAAAAAAATCAGTTAAACCTTCAAAATATTTCAAAAACAGACAAGTTTTATATTTATATTTGTCCCCAAAAAAACTAAAAAATGTTTTTAAAAAAGACAATAGTAAAACTTAAAAGAGCCCGCTTTAAAATGTCATTCAAACAGCAAAATTTTTTTTGAAAAATACGTAACGCTGTATCCGATACAAAGCTAGAAATTTCATATAGGCCTACGTATAATTTAAACTAATATATTTACTTCTTTTGTTAATGTAAATAACGTGGGCGACACATAAGATGCTCTCTTAAGTGCCGCCGCAAGAGAGTATTTCAACGTTTCTGTTTAAAAAAAAAAATGTCTACACAGTAAGCAAATGTCAATGAACGTAAGCTATATGGACTATAATTAATGTGTTTCTACTTGAATATTTTTACTTAAGCACTGTTAGCCTGTGGTATCCAATTACTGAATCTTGTAGCGAGTTGGCTTTTGTGCACTGTGCGGGACATCTGTCTCAATAGTGAAGAATACGCGAGGTTAGAACATGTTGAAGATGTCCCTTTGTTCGAATTATGTAAATCTATCTGACATTTACGTAGAATAATTAATTTGTTAACTGGAAATGATGTTTATAAAGGGAAATACATAACAGGATATGCCTTGTTTGGCGGTTTAATTTAATATTTAAAATTTAATTTCTAAATTTCGAAGTGTTGTGTGTGTACGTATATGTAAACATTGCTGACTTCCCATTTTTCGTATGATAATTTGATATATTGGTGCTTCTCTCTTTTATTTTATTAATTTTATTAAGATAAAATGAGAGAGAAATTTGCTAAAATTAAGGACGNACCGAGTCTCCACGTAAAAAAAATGGCGACTCGTCTAATCGAGCCGCCATTTTGAAAAACATCGTAAAAGAGTACATATAAAGTTATATAAATAAGTAAATTTATTTTGTATAAACTCGAAAACATTTTAAAATAGAAAATTCATCATAATTATAGTAATCCTAAGCGTAAAATATAGCCATTTTCTCTAACCCCTCCCCCCAAAAAAACCAAAATGGTAACTTTGTATGTATATATAAAATACATAAAATATGACAGTTTAGTTTAAAAATATATCCTTTTTTTTAATCTACAAATCCGGACATTGATAAGTTAAATTGCATTTTCAAAGAATCGAAATTGCTAAATTTATCACGACTTTTCTATTTCCAAAGTCGCCATTTTTTAAAATCAAGAATAACGGTTAAGAAAGAATAACTATTATAAAACCGCTCGAGTAAATTTGTGATAAATGAACAAAAATTACATTTGCGGAGTCTCAAAAAGTGTTAAAATTGAAAATTTATCGTGACTTTATACCACGCTTGGGACCGCCATCTTCGTCATTATGACAGCCGGACGCTTCGAAAATGTCACCAAAAAAGAAGGGGGGAAAAATCATCTACCAAATACATAATTATAGTTATATTATGAAAGTAATCGCATTATCCAAAAATTTGTTTTTGATAGATAGAAGACGTTGTGTTGCCGTAACACAATATCGACCCGAAGTTGGGATAAGATCTAGTTAGCATCGACTGTATGGGAAACTTAATTATCTATCGGGCAGTTGACAAGTTTGTTCTATGGACTGTGTCAACAGATTAAAGCTCTAAAAACTATCCAAATAACACTGATTGATTATAGTAGTAATAATTATTTAAAACATAAATCCTTTGTTTCTACAATAGTAACTTTTACGACATATTAAATCGGTCACACGGAGCGTGAGAAGGATGAAATTGCTTCGTTGACAGATTATCGGATATCTTTTGAACGAATCATTCAATCGTTCGAGTGTGTTTACGCTGATAATTCTAAGCTTTTGTTACTATAGTAGTTCATTCATCATTGCTTTTTATCGATTCGATAATATATACTTTTCTCTTTCTCTTTGATAGGTAGCGAAGTGCCGAAGATTGTCAAGTTACCAAGAGACGAAATCGTTCCTGTAAACGGTTCTGCCAGATTCGATTGCGTTTACGAAAATGCTGCTACAGTTACGTGGTTTGCACATAAGACGAAATTCTCCCTTTTGAATGATTCCAGGTAATAAATATAAACGTGTTTTTTTTTCAAATATGCTGCGAAGTAACTGATATTTGCAACTACAGTAGTACAATATACAGTACGTGTTTAACTTAGGTGCATCTAAAGAAAAATTAAACACACGTAATGGCTTGTCAGTGCACTAAGATTTTAAGTGTTCTCGATTTTTTTTTTTTTTTTTACAATTAGTCAATTGTGAAATTTGTATTTTTGAACTCTCGAAACGTCCGCCACGTGGAAAAAAAAAAGTCAATAGATGGCGTCGTTTAACATTACAGTACTTGCTCATATTTGAAGGCCATTTTACATCGCGCCATCTGTTGATTAGTTTTGTAACTAGTACATAACTAATTTTAATTTTAAAAATTGTATTTAATTTTTATGTATATATAATTTAACATTATCTAAATGTTTGTTTCATTTAAATAAAATTTATTATTATTATTATTTTTTTTAATCAATATTTGAACAGCTTAAATAAGCTCAAAAGATTTAAATGCAAAAAAATCTGTATCATTACATGCAAATTTTTTTTTACTCATGTTTAAATTTTAATATAAGATTCATAGATGGATTTTTCCACTTGCCATCACTAGATCAATATAAAAAATTGATTTTTTTACCCCCCTGTCTTTTCTTCCTCTTTTGCCTTCCCTCCTAACGCAAGCTTTAACTCACCATCACAACTTATCGAATTTAAGTCGAAGAGTTGGTATGGCATGACCTCAAATTGTTTCTTTTAGTTGGCAAAAAGTTTTTGCCCTTTGGGATTTGCTCGGTCTTCTCTACCAGAAAGGTACAATCTAATTACCGAGGTGAAAATTTGTTCTGCTGCTTGCAAAGAAAAAAAAATTGACTTATGAGTTTAAAGATGAAGGGAAAAAAAGGTAAAGAAGAGTGAACAAGCAAAAGAGAGAGAGAGAGACAACTTGTTTGAACTCAGGTTTTATATCAGGTTATTGGATAAACTGGTTTATCACAATTACTTCAAAATTCTGTTGACAGAATTATAAATGACCCTAACTTGATCACTCTGTAAAATATGAGAAGTTATTGGAGGATTTTTGATGCTGTAAATCCACACCTGCCAATGTAAACAAATTTGGAAAATCATAATAATTTTCTTTCCTTTTGAAAGAAAAAAAAAATCAAAGTAAAATTTATGCAAACATTAATAAATTAAATTATAATTTTTTTTTTTATTTACAAATGTTAACAACTCTCATTAGATTATAAAAAAAAGCTGTAAATTTTTTTTTATTTTATTTTATCATCATCATATTTTTCTCTGTTTTCATTTGAATAAAATTATGTTTATTTTGATTTCAGAATTACTGTTTATAAGAATGGATCACTGTTGATTTTTCCTGTACAAGACACCGATGAAGGTTTCTATCACTGTGTTGGTGAAAGTACTTCAAAGACTGGATTAGTTCAAACTTATTCTGCACGTCTACAACTTGCTTGTAAGCCAATAGAGCCAATATTATGTAGTTTATAATAAATCACGAATGACACTTTAGAGAATTAAAATGAACATTCGCTTATTAAAAATCATTCAAAAATTAATAGAACCAGATCCAAATCATAATCGTGGTTTGGGTCGATGCCATTCTACACATTTCATCCGTGTGTAGAGTTCAATCGTCAGTACTTTGGGCTCCTGTTGCTTGTTCTGATATGCTTTCGATTTATTATATATAGTACATACTTTTTTCCCTTCATTTATGCCCTTGTAATTACATAAATTTAATTAATAATTTAAGTCTACAAAACCAAGTTTCATCATACATATTTTGGCCTGGTAGGTAAAATTTCCCCCCCTCCAGTTGTCAGCCCTGGTTTCATCATTACTAATCAATCCTATTGAAGGTCTCACTTATAATGGATGTAATTGTAACCAATCATATAATCTAAACACACTGGTGCCTCAAATTTTCTAGTCAATCAATTGCTTAATATTTGATTTAATTTAATAAACTAGCTTACTGGTGCATGGCTAAAATGGCTCTTGTGTAAATGAAAGTCAATCAACCTTCCACTAGCCTTTTAATGATGCAAAAACATTAGTGTATGTCACACTGAGGCAGGAGTTACAACAGGTTAACCCCTTTTTAAAACAATAACTTGTGTATAAATCATGAACAACATGCATCTTTTCCAAACCAGTTTTAACTGTTCTTAAACTATATCTCAGTTAACTAACTTTTGAACCAATCTATTTATTCGTAAAAACTAAAAGGTCAAATATTTCATCTGAACTTTAAATTTCATCTAATCTCTAAAATTTGTCATAAGTAATGTAAATTGATATCCTCATCCTGTGCTTATTGATCTCTGAGTGAGCATCATGTTGCCCTGTAACAATTATGACAAACTAAACAACATAAATGTGCCAATGCTCACCCTTTTGGTACTAAGAGGGCCTTTTCTCTGTTCCTAACCCTAGCTGGCTGGTAAGGGATAGAACCCAATATATCCAGGAATATCCAGGAGAGACTGTTATGAAAAATTCTTGGAGTTATTTCAACCATTCAAATTCAATCCCAGTCCCTCAAAGCAGTATGTTGATTCCTTAATTGCCTTGTTTACCCTTAGCTATAAATTTTATATATGTTATATATACAATCATCATTTGGATATGAGTCCTCAAAATAGCAGACTCTGTCTTTAACACCTCAGCTCAAACATTAGAGATAACAAATTTCAGTATACCATGCACTATCACTAATTCAAATTATCTATTGGATGGAGATAAGGTTAATGAAGGATTAGTGTTGTCATATATAAATAATAGGAAATCAAAAAGAACTATTCACAAATACATATTAATTTTACAGATTTGATGGATTTCTAACAATTAAATCTATGACTTTTAAAAAATAATAATGCTTAATTTAAATAACTTTTTAAAAATTTTGATACATATTTTATTCCATTTAGTTTTGGAAGCTATCAATGAAAATAATTTTGAGCCCCGTCCAACAATCGACATGATGATGATAGCTCCAAAAAATTACCAGTTTGAAGTTATGTGCCTTCCTCCGTTAGCTCGACCTAATCCTAAAGTTTGGTGGAAAGATCCATCAGGACGTGTTGTCAGCGATTCTGGAAAAGTAAGAGTGGACGATCTCAGATTAATTATCGATGCAGTGAATGAAAACGATGCTGGAAATTATACCTGTATTGCTGAAAATGCAGCAGGAATGACAGAAAATTCCATTCAGCTTTTTATAACAGGTTAATGATTTAACTTTTATCATAAATTATTTGGTTTTATTTCGTGATTTTTTTTTTTTAATAAAAATCTTAAATTTTGTAGTTCCACCCAGTATAAATTCAGAATCAACAATACTATTAATTGGTGAAGGAGAACCTGCAGTATTATTATGCGATTTTACTAGTAGTCCCTATCCTGCCACAACAGTTCATTGGCTAAAAGACAAGAAGTACGTCAGGACTTCTGGAACAAATTTCATATTTTCACCTCAAAATGGAACACTTTACATTAAAAATGTTCAATTGAATGATGCTGGTTTGTATACATGCAGAGTAAACACAACAGGCTTTCCACCAATACAGTCAGAACCAATCACATTAAATGTTAAAGGTAAAAAGAGTTTAAATATATATCAATTTGATTTATATTATATATTTAATGTTTATGAACTGTTTCTCTGTTCTAGAAAAACTTAAATTTGTCCCACCACCTGTCAATAAGAAACTGGAACTAAATTCAAATGCTAAAATTTATTGCAAAGCTCGAGCAACAACACCACCAAAAGTTAAATGGATCAAAGAAGGAGGACCCCTTTATTTCAAATGGCCACCTCATATCAGAGATGATAACGGCACGCTACATTTTAACTCCGTTAAAGCCGAAGATTCTGGCAGGTACATGTGTGTGGCAACCAGTGCTCAAGACATAATTAATACCACGATACAAGTCGACGTTATTGGTAACTAACTACAAAATAAACACTTAATAATTTAGCCATGATAGCTTAGTGTTAAATTTCCCCTGTAACTTTGCAGTGCTTCCACAGTTTGTTGTCAAGCCAGCAGATACCGAAGCATATGAAGGTTATTCAGCCATGATCCATTGCATGGCATCCGGAGATCCTCTTCCAACTATCCAGTGGGATAAAAATAATATTCTTAGTGGTTTTGATCCGAATAGATTTGCAGTCATGAAGAATGGGACTTTATTTGTGAGTGAAGTTCACATGAACGATCAAGGAAAATATGGATGCACAGCAGGAAATAGCGGGGGCTTCAAAAGAGCAGAGATTAGCTTTGTTGTTAAAAGTAAGATTTTGTTTGATTTTTTTAAATTAAAAGAACTTGACAGATCACCTATGGGATTGTAACCATGGATGATCTGCCATGGTAGTGCTCCCTGGGAAGACTTTCATTCTGGAAACTGGGCCCTATTTAGATGTTAAATGTATTAAAAAAAAACCTAGAAAACTCCAATGGCTAGCTCATTGGTTGTAGGTTTGTAACTTTCCAACTGTCAGCACTCAGTTTTATCTATTTGACCACTGGTGGGCTTATTAAAAAAGACATGGGCACAAAATATACAAAAGAGAAGTGAAATCCTGAAAATATTATTCCATTTAAATGATGAGGGAGTAAATATTTTTACTGACAAAGTTTATTGCAATTCAGTTGTGAGAAATTCTATATATTCTCATAGCTGTTGTGCTATCAAATAGTAATCTCTATCAAAATTCATTAAATATTTATCTGTGAGTAACACATTACATTCTATCCACCCATTTTTAAAATATTCTATACTATTACAGGAAATACTCATTAATTTGAACTCAGATAGTTCAAAATTCTGTTAGTTCATAACTGTACTTTTGTCCTGATTGGGGGTATGGAGACTTATATGTTAAAAAATTTGGTTAGTTTGAAATACAGCTACTTCATAATTCAAAGTGAAAATTCTGTCCAAACTGTCAGATGTGTACATTAACTCATTTGTTTAGATCAAAGTGCCTCCATGCTATAAGAGAACAACAGACCAAGAACAACTCTAATCTGGTCAATACGACTTTGCTTTTACAGTAACACATTTTCGGGTGTCACCTTACATGTGGATCATCCCTTTTTTTTTCTTATTTGATAAAATACAGCTGGGTTTTGGGATTGCAAAGATTGGGTTGCAAGTAGCAGATTGAGATAATTGTAGGGCTCTAGACTACTACTTTTTAGATGACTTCAAAAATAATTTGGGTTACATTTTAAGGAATTCTGCTTTACTTTTTTATAAAACTTATCTGGCAACTTGTGAGGTTCTCATATTATTAATAATTATTAATTAATGAAATTAGCATTATATATATATGTAACCATATTCTGTTTGCTTAATAAATTACATCATATATGTGGCATTTGGCATATTATACAGAAATATCTAAATCTTGAATAATTCAGATAATTCGGAAGTCAAACTTACTATATGACAAACTAACATTGGCAACATGGTCATTGTTTATTATAAAATTTGTTTTCTTAATTATGTAAATATCTATCACAACATTATGAAAACAAGACTTGAACTATGTACACATTTTTTTAAGAACTAATCACATTTCTATTACAAAGTAATAATTTTCTATTGGAATTTCACAAATAGCTTTTGTGACTTGAAGTATAAATAATCATCTTATTGACTTAGGATTATTATTACAAATAAGGGACTTATTCTTAATGAATTATGTAAACATAAATATAATAAAAAAGCCAAATTACTCTCAAATTTTATACAGACTAAAAGATGCTGCACATACAGTAAAATTATGGTGAAATTTAACATTGACTGGTTCCACCAATCATTTCTTTTGACTTACTCATTTAAACAAATCATCCATTTAGTTAACAATCTGTCATTAATGTTCAGTGTCATTTGACTTGATCAAGAAACCAAAATATGATAAGTGTTATCATCAAAATTATTTTGCTTTTTTTCTATAGGTTCAGAAGATTATGTTACTGATCATGTTGGACAAAATGATCATGATGCAGAATCAAATACTATGACTAAAACTGTCATGATAACACTTGGAGCTGCAGCTATTTACATGACATTAGTAATTGGCCTGATGATTTGGTGCAGGTTCCGAAGGGCACGAAGGAAAGCTTTTCTTCTTGCACAGACATCTGCAGAAGGTAAATGTGCTCTCTACTTCAAGAGTTTGAATTGTGTTTATTCTATTTCCATGGTGGCCAAACTGTAGCTCGTGAGCCACACATGCCACTCTTCTAGACTTTACCACGGCTCTCATATCCAATTGGTAAAACCAGTTTCAATATAAAATACCATTCTAATAGAGGATGTGGTGTATTTCTAACAGGCAATATGTGGCTTGTATCATGATAAGGTTTGGCCATCTCTATTCTAATTAAGCAAATAACATTCATATTTTAATTTCAGTTGCAAAATTAGAAGATGGAGAAATTCCAAATAACACAGAAATGAAAGAAAAGACTAGAAATGGGGATATTGGTGATGGTCATTGTAAAAGTGATGGAGAAATGCAGTCACACAGTTCTGGATCACATCATTCAAAAAGAAGCCGTTGTTCCTATGACAAATTACAATTTCCTCAACAAGATCTTGAAATGATGATGCTTTTAGGTAATCAAACAGAGAAAATATTTTCAAAAATTAGAAATAGAGTAAACAAATATTCACTTACTTTTTCAGGAAGGGGTGAATACGGAGAAGTATGTCTGTCAAAAGCTCGTGGGATTGTTGATGGTGATACCGAGACTGTGGTTATGGTAAAGATGCTCCAGACAAAGGATGAAAATGCTCATTTTGAATATAAGAGAGAAATGGAAATGTTACATAAACTGAATCATAGTAATATTGCAAAACTTCTAGGAATATGTCGCGAATCAGATCCGTTTATGATGATTTTGGAATATAGTGACTGGGTGAGTTGAGTTTATTGTTAACTTATATATCAAACAATATATTAGATTAAAATTTATTATAATTTTAATAATCCTTAGGGTGATTTAAAACAATTCCTCTTGGCAACACGTAAAGATCATTCCACTAATGGACCAAAACCTTCACCTCCAGGCACTTCTGATATGATTGGATTATGCCATCAGGCAGCACTCGGAATGGAAAATCTGTCAAATCGGCGTTTTACGCACAAAGATTTAGCAGCCCGAAATTGTTTAATCTCATCAAAATTTCATTTGAAAATAAGTTGTGTTGGATTATCTCAAGACACTTATGCACAGGAATATTATTTGTTCAGAAACAGATCGATACCACTTCGATGGGCCCCGGCAGAAGCCATCTTAGAAGATGAATGGTCGACCAAGAGCGACGTGTGGTCCTACGCCGTCCTCATTTGGGAAATATTTAACCAAGCAGAACTGCCATTCAGTGAACTGTCAGATAATAAAGTGTTTCAGCTGATAAAAAAGCAACAGTTACAATGTCAAACTCCAAATGGTGCTCCTGAACCACTGTGTTATCTCTTAAATCAATGCTGGAACCAGAGTCCGAAAGATCGACCATCTTTTAGCGAGATAGTTTTACATATAGAGAATCATGTCATGGATAGTAAAGTCTAAATTAAGACCCAAACTTAACTGACATCTTATTGAAGACATACAAGCAGATATTTTAGTATAACTTAAAAGATACAACATTTTTGTTTCAGAGCAGCAATGGAAGCATCTAGTCAGGAATACTACTATGAAATTACACAATTAGAAACTGTTAATTCAAATATGCAACAAGATTTTAAACTATTATATCAATATTCAGAATACAGAATCTTATAACTCGTGTAAAGTGATCAATATTTATTTTTTAACCGTGAAAAAACTAGTCATACAACAATAAATTCAAACATCATACTTGCCATATTTGGGGCATACCAATGAGTTAATATGTATAAATTTTAGCAGTAAAGTATTTACATGTATATCAACATGGTGTTTCTATACTCATTTTTTCCCCCCTAGTCCATGTAGATAAAGTTTTCGAAATATAGTTTTCGTTTCATTTACAAAAAAGATATTGGAGAAAACTTTTCAAATGACATCTAACATGTTAAAATATTGGAAAAAAAATATTAGATGTTAACACGTATTTGCCATTTCGAAACTAAGCAAACTTTGATTTAGCAACTAAACAGTTTTGTATATCATAAACTGCATTTTTATAAACATTTAAAATTTAAGTCAATGTATAAAAAAAATCATTTTGTGCCATAAAATGTTTACTTCAACTCTTCTATATTTTGTAAAATCATTTTGCTACAGATGTGGCAATTTTTTTACAATTTTTTTTGTACTGATCAGAATTTAGATGGTAATTTTTTTTTATCTGTTTGTATATATCTATATATATATTGCATTTTTTAAACTTTTAATTAAAGAATAAAATATAATGATTACTTTACTTTCCTTGGTCCTTGGTCTCTTAATCATTTACAATCACTTAGAATAGAATTTTTCTGTATACAAAACACATTACAACTTAGATAGTAAGCAGAATTTGAATTTTTGTCTAACTCTATATCAGGATTCACTTGAGGCTCTTGAAGTACATTGAGTCAATAATGTGGTAACAACACAATACAGTACTGATATTAATGGTACCATGAAAATATATCTTGGTTGTTGTTAACCCTTTTCAACATTTACTACATGGAAATTAATGTGATTTATCTTTTCTAAGATGATAAAAATAGTGATGTTACTAATCTTTTCACTTGTAATCTCACACATTTACACAAGTGTGACATGGACAAAACATACAAGAGGCATATGTCGCCTCTCCTGGAACCAATTACCAATGTAAGGCGAGGTATACCCAGTGGTGATATTCAGCAGGTTCACACAGGTTCGGCCAAACCCGTTGTTAACATTTTCAAAGTTTTCCGAACCCGTTGTTAAACACAAGTAATATTTTTCAGTGGTTTTGTTTCTTTTAAAAAATATTTTAAAATGTACGTATTATACTCTGTAACACTACTAAACTAGAGCCTTATACCCCGTTCGACTTGGTGCAACCTCCATCGACCATTTCAATCTCTATCAACTCAAGAAAGTTCTTGAAACTAGTCCAGTCGTACGAGATGTCCCACAATCCCACGCATGCAAGAAAATACAAGATGGCTGCAGAACACATGTCGTGCTATTGTCAGCGAAATATAAAAGATATTGTATTTCGATAGACGATGACATCTGTCTATTATTATAATAATACCTAATGATAAAATAAATGATTTAGAAAAGTTTTTGTTTTTTGAGGAAAAGTCACAGGGAAAGCAGTTAAACCTGACTTTTTCTGATTAAAAATAAGCCAATTTTTATGTTTGTAAAATACTTCGAATGAAAAATATTAAAATACTAGCTGCAAGATCCCGCTTCACTGGGTTTTTATTTGTATGTAATATAGTTTTTTTTATATATATAAAAGACTGTTTTTCTAAGTAATCTAGAATCTAGCTGCAAGGACCCGCTTCGCTGGGCAAAAAGTAACGATAGTGAAGATTAAGATAATTACATTATAGCTAATCTTACCCGTTTTCACAGAATGCAAGAATTAGGTCCCCCGTTTCCAGACTAATTAGAGAATTTTTACGTTTAGTCAAACGAACAAATTTCAACGTTTCTGGAACGTTTTCAATCGTTCTATAATCGAACAAATTCGAATTTTATGTTCGAATTTAATTCGAACAAATTCGAAAAAATCGAACAAAACATTCGAAATAGAAAGCCACTTTCAACCACTTTCAGCCTCATATCTCCCGCACCCTTATAGCTATCGAGACGCAACCACCCCTATGCACGAATGGAGACTTGGGGCTACCACCACATACAAACACCATTCACGTGCGATGTGTAGTTTTGGCAAAAAAGTGAAATATAGGGACATGCATGTCCATTTTTATATATATATATAGATATAGATGTACAAAATAAATCATTTTGAACACTTTTTTTTATTATTTATCAATATATATATAGTTCTGGCATAAACAATGTTAAACTTTAACTGATTTAATTTTGCAAACACATCTTTTTTATTTATATGGGTATCTTAAGGTCAGTTTTTGCGCTAATGTTGCTAATGCACCATTTGAGCAAAAAAAAATTGTTAAGGAAAAATTTTCTGTTAGCGAACCCTTTGTTATATATTTCAACTATCACCACTGGGTATACCTGTATATGTTTTTTATATCCATCATGTAAGTATTCTTTTTTATGGTTTCAGATGTGTAAGAGTGATAGTTGATGGTCTTATTTACAAGGTTTTTTATATGTTTTGAATGAGAATTTATCTATATCATTAGTTATTGTAATATCCAGAAAAGTTTTTTGGTTATGCTTTTCTAATTCAATCTCAAATTTTATATTTTCATTTATATTATTTATTCTATTTAATATTATTTTATCATTAGTTATTTTGTTGTTATAAATTAATAAATAGTCATCTATATATCTCATTACAATTTTCACACCAGGAATATTTTGCATTTTTTTATCTATGCTTTTCATAACTAATTCGGCAAGTTTTGGCCCCATCTTTGATCCCATACTGACCCCATCGATTTGGTAAGGATAGTCAACAGGCAGACCTGCTACAATTGGTTCGAGACATTTGAGGATGGAGATTTCTTGCTTCAAGATGAACCCCCGTCCAGGCAGAAATTCCGTCATTGATTAACAATCTCCTGAAAATGACAGACAATAATTCACAGTTGACCAGCAAAGAATTAGCATTTCAAGTTGTTCCCATATACCCTAAAAATTAACTGAGACCTTGACAGCATACAGACCAAAGACGACCTTAGAAAAGCTGGCCAGTCTGGGCTTGGAGGTTCTGCTGCCTCATCCACTTAACAGCTCACCATACAGAACCATATTGCCAATACACAGTTCAATGACAATACCTAACACTCAAGTCTTTCTTCATAAAAAATCAGTTATTCTATGCTCGTGGGATTGAAAGTTTGCAGCAAATGTGGCAATATATGATTGATATTGATGGCAATTACTTACAGTTGTAATGGTGAAACGATACATATACACTCTGTCCTCCTTAACTGCCTCCATCTGAGTTTGGCTGAATTCATGATGAACACTATAAAAGATCTCTGGACAGATCTACATTTGATTTTTTAGTAACAAGATAACTGATAAAGCACCTTTATAGGATTCTATCACAAATCAGTATCTAACTTCATTTAGAAACAAGATTTATTGTTGACATAAATAAGTATACAAACTGAAATTCATATTAAAAATACATTGTTTAAATGTGATATATACATACATTTTATTACATTAAGACAAGTTCATTCATCTACTCTGTCCAATTCATTTAGAAACTTTCTACACTTTCCCATGAGAATTTTAATAGCTTCTTTCATTAAGAGAGCTGGTGAAAGAGCACCTGTTGACTCTATAAGAACTACATCAAATAACAATAATTAAATTTAAATTTTTATAGAACATGAAATAAAAATGTAAATATTTTCAACACTCACATATGAAATGATTTCGCACTCTGCTGAGTCGGACACTGTCTTTTAGGTTTTCATACCTGAAAACATTACGACTGCAAGTGTCTTTACGTGCATTGGAAACTCTAGCAACCTCACGACCTATTATAGAAACAAAATAAACTTTTGTTGTTTTGATATTAACACTTATATTAGCTCTTTAATTTCATATATGATTATATATAAATTTGTGTTTGGACGTAACTTTTTTATTTTTATGCTGAAATGAATGATTAGGTTGAGATTATTTCATCTCCAAGGCATCTATTCTCAAACTTTCAATGGGTAAGAAGTACAATTTACCTAACTGAAGCATGGATGATTCTCAGGATTTTTTCTTCCTTACAAATTTGTTTTTAAAATTAAAGTTTGTTTTTAAAACTCGATTATTTTTTAGTTTAAAAACAAATTATGATTTTATTATTCATAGGTTTATAAATTTACTGTCTCATATTCCCTTTTCATAGCTAATAAGCAAAGAGAAACATATCTTATTATTCTTCTTTATATTATCAAAGAAGCATTGAAAAAATGACTGCTTATTGTTACGTATAACAATGCAATATTATATTGAGAAATTGATTATAACTAATATTTTTTTTTACTTTTTGTCATTCAATCCTACTGATGTTTAGATCTAACATTAAGCAGGCAAACACGAACAGTAACAAAAAAGAACTTTATTAGAAAAGGTTAGAACTGTCACAGACATCCTCGGGCAACACCCGGACAAAATCCAACGAACTTTCGCGCCTTTTCTTTTTCTCACGTTGCCAGCCACTCTTGTTGGCAAGTGTTGCCAGACAGAGTTCGTGATCTTGGCAAGTGTTGCCAGACAGTGTTCAGGATCTCTGGCGCTGGCGGCCACA
>NW_019384890.1:254667-277051 GCF_000671375.1 Centruroides sculpturatus
CTCCTAGTCTTCGGTAAGATTTACCCACCGTCTTCCTATCGAATTTACGATTTAGAAACTGATCATACCTGCATATCCTGTTAAAAAAGTTCCATCATAGACACAGAGTTGTTCGCTATCCAATTCAGTCGAAAGTCCAGGTAGTTCATTAATCGGATCACGTTCGGGTCACCACTTTGTCATTCAATCCTACTGATGTTTAGATCTAACATTAAGCAGGCAAACACGAACAGTAACAAAAAAGAACTTTATTAGAAAAGGTTAGAACTGTCACAGACATCCTCGGGCAACACCCGGACAAAATCCAACGAACTTTCGCGCCTTTTCTCACGTTGCCAGCCACTCTTGTTGGCAAGTGTTGCCAGACAGAGTTCGTGATCTTGGCAAGTGTTGCCAGACAGTGTTCAGGATCTCTGGCGCTGGCGGCCACAACTTGTTCAATTGCTTAAAATGTTAATTTATTCATAACATTCTCACATTCAAAATTGTAAAAAATAATTTTACAGACCATAATTCCAAAAACAAATTTTCAAGAAGAAAATGCATATTTTTAATAGAAAATAGACAAAATGTACAAACACGTGTAATTTACAATTATTTTATGTAAAAATTGGATTGATTTGAGATAAGTTCTGGGACCAAATGAGGAAGAAACATTAAATAAAGGCAGGCATAGATAAAGAACATTAGAGTACAGCAATAAAAAAAAAAGGAAAAACCTAATTAATTGTGAATGAGCTCTGAAGATGAAAATCATTCTTATAAATAATAACTTACCATCAGGCATCTTCACAATTTCAATAACGCCTTCCGAAAAGCATTCTTTCAATTGTATTGCTTCTTTTCCTTCAATTTCTCTCAAGAGAGTGATTTCAGGTAAAAGACGGTAGGTTGCAGTAGCTGTTTGCATTAAAAATCAAATATTAAATACACAAAAAATTATAGTATGTATGCAGAAGAAATTTAATTCGATGTTTTTCAATGTAATAAATATATATCAATTTAATTTAATTAATAATTATTATACATTAATAAAAATTAACCTGCATATTGAATATTAAAACTTGTCAATTTAGATGCATACAATTAATTATGAAAGTTTAGACATACGCTAATAAAACGTTTAGCTAATTCAAAGGATGTAAAAATATTTATTACTGACACCTAATTAAGAATATCAAATTACAAGAAAGTAAAATGAATTAAACACTGAGAGTGTACACTATGATGGTAAAGGATAAAAGATTTAACAAGGAATCAGAATATGCAAATGCAACATTTAGATCAAGAAACAAAACCACAGTTTAAAAAGGAAATCCAACTACAGCATTGACAAAAATCAATTGAGGCAGAGTTAAGATCATAATTCCTGCCCAATAAAATCTGACATTAAAACACACTGAAGCATTTGAAATATAAAAATCAATAAACTTCAAGGACCGGCATTGTATCCAATGCATGGAAGTCATTGTATGAAGTGAAATAACCCAGCACACATATGTATGCCCTTTACAATAAGTAGATTCCATGTTGACCTTTGTTTCATCCACTTAAATATAATATAAGCAATATAAAATTGAATAAAATAACATTTTTGTAAACTCCAATCAGAACTTCCATAATGTTTAATAAGTTTAAATCCAATGTGTAGTTTGAATTCCATTTAACATTAAATCTTTGATGCATTCTATATCTGAAGATGACCTTTTAACAAAGTTGAAAACATTTGTGTAAGTTAATAAAATATTAGATCTGAAATAAAGGTATATGTGCAAAGAACGGTTTATGATAAATTACTAATTGCTGTTGACCCTCAAGTTTATGGACCACGAAATAGCAAATTTCAGAAATACCTGACCAAATTTGCTTATTTTCAAAGCATTTGTCAGAGTGGAAATATTTATGCCAAATGTCACAGAGTATTTTGTTTTTTTTTTCTTATGTTGTATTTAAGCAAACATTATAAAGAAGAAAATGATAAAAATAACTGATAAAAATACAGAAAATTAATGCCCAATAATATAAATCAATGTAGAAAAATGTAAAAAAAAAAAAAATTTAAGTTACTTACCAACAGGTGAGAACTTAGCATGATCTTTGCCAATTCCCTTTACACAATGCATTTTAACATCAATTTCCTACAAAAAAGTTTTAAATAATCTTAACCCTTTAAGAATTTAATAAAAAATGCTAATGATAATGCAAATTTACCTGACCAGGTCTTAATTTTGCAATTAGAATGTCATCATGAACTGGTTTTATGGCATCTTCACCATACTAAAATTACATATAAATTAATCTCTGTACTAATTATATTAAGAACTCATGTAATAAATAATAAACTTAATAAAATCTTTTAATCATCATTAATATGCAATTATATGATCAATTGTTTGCTGAGTACTGCATCAGCCAACTATAAGTTGTATGACAGATCTCTCTACTTTTACTCATGCTGGGCCATATTATAACCTCACCTCTGATCAATTTGCAGTAGGAGCACATAAGAAGTTATGGAATGAGACTTGATATATGTGGATCACACATTCTATGAGAATTCTTGAAAATCCCATCAGGATTTAAACACAGGTCTCTTGAGCAGATACTTTTATCATAGCTATTTGGCCAGCATGTAATTGTATGCCATCTTGGGTGAATATGATTACAAATTTGAAGCAGAAATAATTTGCAATGAACCCAAATATGATTGAAAAAATACATTTTAAAACATCTAGTGGGTTCTATTTGAAATAACCAAATATTATATGATACCATTTTGTATCTTAATACCTGCTATGATAAATTTCGACTTAAAGAATATGCAACAATTATGACAAACTATTGATTATAGACTTGAAAGTAAATTATGAAAGATACAATGTGCTTTTCTAATAAATACCCCTATATAACAAGTATATAAGATATGCATCATCCATAAGTTATGTAACACTATTTTTATACTTTTCAACTATAATAATTATATCAACTTTATTAACAAAATCACTTTTATGGCCCTACAAGTCCCAAAGATGATAGATTGGTAATGGTAAATCTGTATATGCAATTAATAACTTATATTCTTAATACAATTAAGGGGTTGAACAAAAATATGCATTACATAATTTTTGGGATGGGTTGTTATGGAGCATTACAGGGAGTGGGATGGTAATTGAAAAGTATAAAAATAGCATTACATAACTTATGGATGGTTCCTATCTTAAGTAATCACTTCCAAATTGTTAATCAATACACAATTTTAATTATTAAGTAACCTTTACATTCATTTGTATGACTAAAATGGAAAGAAAACAAAATTTTACGTATGATGATGAACAACATAGACAAAATAAAAAGATAAAAATACTTCATGTTAACATTGTGAATTTATAGGAAAGAATATATAGAAATCAGAACTATACCTCTACTATTTTTATTCTATGATCATTTCTAGATATTCATTTGAGAACAGACTAAGTGGATTTTAGTGTTGATAAAAGGTAAATGCCAAAGGTCATTTTTGTATATAAAAGTCCCACCCAATCTCATCCCAAAATGTGAATACATACAATACTCCATCATTTCAGTTTCCATAAATAAATAATTTATAATTGATTAATATTTACTAATTTTATTTATATTGTCTACAATCAGTTAATTACATTGAAAAAGTTATAAATTTCTAAATATCTTTTTACATTGAAAAAAATTATATGATAATTTTATGTTAAATGTAAGAGATAAAAGTTTACAATAATTCCATATATTTTTTAATAAAACTTATTAAATTTATCTGTTAACTATTTAACAATATATCAGTATATATAAATTCATTTAATTCTTAGATTATAATTAAAAATTCTATTTTGATGATATGAAACCGTGCTTTGCAATTCGTTTATGCTTCTAACACAATAAAGTGCTATAAATTAAGACACTTGGCGGGTTGTCTCATCTTTATTTAGTTGACTTCTTTAAATTTTTGATGATTTCCGCCGTTTCAATATTATAACTTCTTATTTTGATGATATGAAACCGTGCTTTGCAATTCGTTTATGCTTCTAACACAATAAAGTGCTATAAATTAAGACACTTGGCGGGTTGTCTCATCTTTATTTAGTTGACTTCTTTAAATTTTTGATGATTTCCGCCGTTTCAATATTATAACTTCTTATTTTGATGATATGAAACCGTGCTTTGCAATTCGTTTATGCTTCTAACACAATAAAGTGCTATAAATTAAGACACTTGGCGGGTTGTCTCATCTTTATTTAGTTGACTTCTTTAAATTTTTGATGATTTCCGCCGTTTCAATATTATAACTTCTTATTTTGATGATATGAAACCGTGCTTTGCAATTCGTTTATGCTTCTAACACAATAAAGTGCTATAAATTAAGACACTTGGCGGNCTAAATAAAGATGAGACAACCCGCCAAGTGTCTTAATTTATAGCACTTTATTGTGTTAGAAGCATAAATAAATTCAACTAAATAAAGATGAGACAACCCGCCAAGTGTCTTAATTTATAGCACTTTATTGTGTTAGAAGCATAAATATATAAAAATTCTATATTATCAAACACAAATTTAAAATGTTTATTTTTGAAATATTTTCATTTTATTTTATTAAAAATATAAAATAGACACAATAATAAACTTACCAATTCAGCTTGACTTCCAATTGGAATCCATTTCATTTGACCAGAATATACTAAAAATATAAAAAATATCAATAATCAAATTTCAGAAAAAATGTTTTATCTAAATACAGCATCTTTCAAAATGAGTGCTACCATTTTAAATTACTGTAATGATATTAATTATTATGAAAGAAGTATATGACATACACCAATTGATAGAATAACTGTCTGAGTTTCATCTCCCATCTACATTCAAATGTCTTATTGTCTACATCATAAAAGAAAATGGCAACTCGGCAACAGAAAAGGTGTTTTCTGTTATGCAGTTCGCAAAGCTGAAATCATTCATTATCATGCAACATGAGTAACAATGGATTTGTTTTTGTGAGTGTAGAAAGAATTTGAGTATTAGGTAGACGTGTGCCATATGAAACAAAGTGCACGTTGAGAAATTGTAATGGGCATATGTGAAATTTTGTCAGTTTTGCAATTGTTATAATGTACTGTACATTATAACAATTAATAAGTCATACCTTACACACTATTTCCAGTAAAAACAGTTTAATAAAACTTAAGATTTGGCTATTTAAGTGGTTTGCTTCAGAAATTGAATGTCTAAATAAAATACAAATTGTCAAATATTCTTATGACATCATTATTTTGTGTAAAGAATTTAACATTGCAAGTAAATAAACTTTTTTTTACAGTTATTTACTTGCAATGTTAAATTCTTCGTATGAAATAAGAACATTGGCAATGTTCCAAATTTGCATTCTATTTAGACATTCGATTTCTGAATGTTTAAACCTGAAGCAGACCACTTAATATGGCCAAAAAATAATAATTTTGTTAAGTTTTATTAAACTGTTTTTGCTGGAAATAGTTTGGTAGGTGTGAGTTATTATTCATATGTTCCAGCTCACTACAGAGAGAATCGTACATTACAACAGTCTTGGATAATAATTAATGTAATTAAAATAATTTAAAATGGTAGCATTCTTTTTTTTAAAAGACTCTGTATTCTGAAAAATAAAGCAATTGATCATTTAATCTTATTTCATCACTTCAAAGTCATAAACTATGTTTGAAATAAACATGTATATCATACAAAGTTTTTACAATATCTACAACTAGGATAAACTTTCTCTTGTGATTTATGAAATGCCATTTCTTTCACTTGGAGCTAATTTACTATATGGTTAGAATTGTTTTTCCAGGAATGTAATCTCAGTTTACAACACTGAACTTACAGGAAATAGAGCAATTCATTTTATGATGGTTATCATACATTGTATCTAGATGACAAGCTTCTACACAGAACAATTATATGGTCCATTTCCTATGAATTAACGACGTAATGGTTCCTAAAAACTATCATCAGTTTTCCAGAAGACTGCAAAAATAGAAAACTGTATTTATATACAATCAACTCTCACCACATAACTTCACATAATTTAAACACCCAAATGGTCAAAGAAGATAGGCTGTCAGCCTGGAAGACATGGGATCAAATCTGGGCAACCAATTCTCCAGGAATTTTTCACAGATGTCTCTGTCCCAATATATTAATTCCATCAACTCTCCCCAATGGATATGGAAAAATGACACTGTGCCTATAGGATAGCAAATTAGAAAAAACTTCACATAAGTTGTCTAAACACAAAATGATATCAGAAATTTTGAATTCAAATACAAATCATATGTTCTATGATAATGCAAATATAACATGAACTGACACTATTGACAAAAAATATTATATTCCAGGATAAAAATAAAAATTTGTTTAAAATACAGGTACAGTGGGTGATCAGGTTAACAAACACTTTCGTGAAATATTTTTATGTTCAGATAACAAACACGTCACAGAACAAACACAAGAAGAAGTGACGTAAAATAATGAATACTGATTGGTTTTCCCTTATCTTCAGGCAACAATTCAAAACTTTTTGGAGCACGGGAGACGTCGCCATCAACGCTCAACCCAGTTTAAATTGATCAGATAGTATTCCTCCCAAACTTTGAAACTCTCCCTTTTATTTTTCTGACAGAAACAATTCTTTTATAGTAATCGTGAGACTGTTGGGCGGGCACTTAAGTTTTTGTGTCCGTTTTTATTTTCGAAAGGTGAGAGTATAATAGCAAAGGTAGAGTGGGCAGATGTTTGATGTTGCTGGGCAGTATGGCTATAGGTCTACAGAAGACCGCAGTTCAATCTTATCAAAGAAAGATACTGTATAATCAAGAAGACCCAAGCAACTTAAGGAGTAACAAAAATCACATCTGAGAAACAAGGAACATTGAAGAGTTCATAATGGAACCTGAAACTGATTTGACGACAGAATGCCAAGAACTCTTGAAAACACCAAGAAACTCAGCAAAATATGTTTTCTTATGAAAAAGGATTAACGCTGATATCTGCTAATAAAGATCTTTTGAAGAAGTGAGAGAATGTCAGAATGATGGTCTTAGAATGGCATCCAAACTAGGTTGAGGTTAATAGGTTTAGGGATCTCTACAATTACAATGCTATTAATCGCTTCTAAAAAATCCTGAAGAAGAGAGAAAAACAATCAACATTAGACAGATTCTTTAACCCCCACAAATGGAAAAATCATGACTAATAAAAATGAAAGACTGTGTACAGTCATACCCCGACTTACGCGAACCCGGAGTTATGTGATTTTAAAATCTCGTTGATTCATCTTTTGTTTGAGCGCCACGCAACTCTTGATTATTCACTCCCCCCACACTATTGTCCAGCTTACATGTTCGGACGTGTCGCGCGGAATCGACGCATAGCGACAATTTATTTTGTGAAATTTATTTCTGTTTGTTATATCTACGGAGACTTGAGAGACTCTATGTGGTAATTTCTTGTAACCGTGAATGAACCAAATGGCGAGATAAGATTAACGAGAACATTTATTAGCTAACATACATCCTACTTGGATTTTACACAAAGGCATCTGCAATCGTGAACAATTGACGAAAAAAGTATACATTTATCAGATAATAAACAAAGACTCATTTTGTAAACAATTTACCTTTTGTATATACAACTGACAAGATTACCTTTCAAATTATAAACAGACTCGATCCCAAGCGGTCTTTTGATCGTCGGACATACAAAAGAAATGAATAGATGGCGCCTAACTTAAGCGCAATTTACAATAATGAATATGATTAGTCTTAACACTCTACTATGTCATCCAAACGAAGTAGAACTGATTCTTCTGAATCAAAGAAGAAAAGAAAAACTTTATCTTTGGAATGTAAAGTTAACATTATTAAAGACTTCGATACAAAAATGAAAATTTGTGAATTGGTAAAGAAGTTTGATCTACCGGAATCGACGGTCAGAACAATTATAAAAGATAAAGAAAAAATTCTCGAAGCTGTAAAAAATGCTCAATCTTTAAATTCAAGCATCATTCGTGAATGTCACGGTATTATCACTGAGGTGGAAACAATGTTAAAATTATGGTGTGATAATCAAGTTAATGTGAAAAATTGTATAATAATATAATTTGTTATACGTATGTATTATCTAAGATTTTATTAAACATTTTTTTCTAAATTATTGTTTTCTTTTATCTCCGGTCCCAATTAAAAATAATTTGTATGTATTTATATGCGAAATTATACCACGACTTACGCGAATTTGACTTACGCGGTTATCGCTCGGTCCCACCTATCGCGTAAGTCCGGGGTATGACTGTATATATGTATTTTTATTATTACATATAAATATAGTAAAAAAGTATATATTTTTTATTTTTTGGAGTTTCCAGAACGAATTAATCAAGTTCCCATAAAAACCTATGGTAAATCGATAATCAGTTAACGAACAAAATCTTGGAACGGATTATGTTTGTTAACTGATCACCCACTGTACAGGTATCCCCGGTATAACACAGTAGTTATGTTCTAAAAAAGTGCAAAGGACTAATGCAAAACTTGGGACTACATTCCAGAAGTTAGCAAATGTATACTATTCTTTTCATTACTAGAAGATATATGTTTATTAAAGCAATCGATAATTTATTTCCAATCAATAATTAATTAACAATCATAATTCAAAGTACAATAAAAAAATATATATCAAATAAAAGTTTACACTTAAAAATTGTGAAATTTTGTATGAAGGATTTCCAAAACTGTGTTTAGAGCAAAACCAGAAGTTGCGTTGTACGAAATCAATCAAACTGCAGCTCACAAGCTGCATGTGACTCTCGTAGACCTTTACTGTGGCCACATAAATTATTATAATTAAATATACAGGAATATATATCCATTGTATAAAATACAGTTTAAATAAAGAATGCAACTCTCATATTTCTAATAGGTAATGTATGACTTCTGTTGTGACAAAGTTTGGACAACCTGAAATACAGTGATTCTGTAAATTATATTTTGAATCTTTGTAAACTTGATTTAGAGTACTGTACATTTTAAATTTACAGTACTTAAAATGCTAATTTACATGTATACTTGAAAATCTGTCCAGCTCCAATTAGTCCAGATTTGGCATTTCACTGTATTAAGGATTAAATCCCTCTCTATATTACATTAGGAAATTATGCACTCAAATAATAATAATAACATATTTAGTCATTACAATTTATATTAAATCAATACAATACTGTAAAAGTACCTAAATGATTCAAATATAAGTCCTCTGGAATAGCTGCATCTTTTGAAGCATTTTTATTCTTGGTACACTTCACTTTTAAATGAAATTCAATGGTATCTTCAGCAGTACCTTCATCATCTCCTGTAATGATAGAAATTTGGCATTTTTTAAAAAGCTTGAAACACACGAATGTTTATATCATTGTATATACCTTCTTGTCTATACTCAAATAATCTTGGATCTGCTTTGATTGGAATAAGTCCTAATCTGTGTGCCAGCACTTCATCTTGAATGATGCTTGTATTATTATAAACAAACACTTTCTCTACAGCCATTGTTGGTACCTAAAAATGTTATAAAATTTCAGTAGTGGAACTGCAAAGTGCTCTATAATCAAAACAATTGTTTTGATCATAGAGCAAGACTCTTTTTACAGTCAAGGACTAAAGGGTTTTGTTTTGGAGATGCAACTCCCATTCTTTGCAGTGAGGTTGGAAAGGAAAGGTGATCACATTAGAATTTTGAACTAAGGCACAAAATGAAATTGTTCCACCTTTGCCAAACTTTATATAAAGCAGCCATTCTCAACCTTTCCACATTTGCACCTGAGCTTTCTGTCTATAGATCTGCAGCAATAACCAAGCCTCCTTGTATATCCTGTGATATACATACCACTGATTGAAACTGCTAATTTTGAACCTCAAGCATACTGGACTAAAGGACTTTTACTGTACAGTTAACATTACAATAAAAATATTTTTTTAAAAGTAAATTTACCTCAGCCAAAAGTATTCTTCTAAAAGCATTGGCTATAGCAGCATCAATTCCTATGATATCAAACTCCATTTCCATATCATCCAATCTGATAAGATTAATCTGTAGATTCTATACAAAAACACTAAAATTATTCTTTAATTGAAAACATTACAATTTTAATTTATATTATATAACATTAAAATTAATATATTACATGCTACTTTTAATAAAGAATAAATCTGTTCTTATTACTCAAATATAATTTATTTTAATGATGATTAAATAAAAATAAATTTTTGACAATTTTTTTCTCTAAGTCTTTCTGTCATACAGGCACTAAGAGAGTCTTTTTTTCATGAATTCTTAAGGGCATGAAAAAAAGGACTCTTATAAAAACCTTGTGAATAGTCCCTTTTACTGGATTTGTTTACTATTGTTGTGTTACTGTACTAGTGATAATTTTAGAATTCTGTTAATAATGTGTATGTAATAACTTGTAATAATTGTACTATTAATAAATATTTAATGTTGGCAATAGTGTTACCACCTGTCCGGTTTTCACCCGGACAGTCCGGGAATTGACTCACTGTCCGGGTAAACTATTAACTTTGTCCAGGAATTTCGTAGAAATTGTGAAACTGCGATTAAACAAAGTTCTTGCAAATATTTTTACAAATTTACACTATTTTAACAGTGAAAGAACTCACACTCACTGAAAATCATCTGCAATTCTGCCATGTTAGTCTGTTTACGCCGACCTGTGGCATGCACAGACTATCGACCTTTTTTTTTTTATTTTGCATGTACAATCGTACACGTCTCAAATAGAGCTAACTTATCTGTACCTGTTCTTTCTTAATTTAGGTTACTTACGTTACTCCTACACAAGTCCCTAGTCCCTAACTGTAACTGATTTATGCACGTTATTCTTCACATTGTAAAATGACATTGCGCATGCGTCAGGAACTTCTGTTTGAACAAACCTGACCTGCAATCCAGGTCAGTGATTTTGAAAAGGTGGCAACACTAGTTGGCAAATTGTCACCATAGACTCTATTTTGTATGTCACCCAACTGATAGGGCCAGTAAGGCCGAAATGCATTTTGGGATAAGTTAATTAAATAGGCTGGGTGTGTTACATATGACTGTTCATTAGTCATATGTAACTAAGTAGTTGTTGTACCTAAAAGTAACTTCTAGTGTTCTTCTTCAACTGTTTTAATGAGTTTAGGTATCTTTTCTTTCAAAATATCCTAAACTGTAACATTTGTTAAGTCTGGAGTTTGAAGAGGCCATATCATGATATCAGATAAACATCCACTGAATTTTTTGTTGAAATAATCTCTAATTGTAAGACTCAAAATATAATCTCATACAGAAGGACATCAAGGACACACTGAAGTACCTTTTCAAACTTTTTAGCATTCCATTCGTCGATGTATCCAGGATAATTTCCAGGAAAGTCACTCGATTCCACCTAAACAAAACCATTAAAAAAAATAACATAAATGAACTGGTTTAAATACTTCTTTGTACT
Organism: Centruroides sculpturatus; assembly: GCF_000671375.1. NCBI lineage: Eukaryota > Metazoa > Arthropoda > Arachnida > Scorpiones > Buthidae > Centruroides > Centruroides sculpturatus. Next base: position 266,232 of record NW_019384890.1, read on the forward strand.
TTTTAAACATGTTATTTTAACCTATTTTAGTACTAAATTAAATTAAATAACAAATAAATGTAGTCTGTGAATTAATTAATAATTTACATTTTGTTGTTCATATTCTGTCAGTCTAACACGTGTTCTTCTATCTTCTATGGTAGCCGCCATTTTGAAAATAATAACACAACTGTTGCCAATTTTTGTAATTAATAATTTTTTTTTTTTAACAAAATGAAAATATAAAATGTAAAAATAAACAAAATTTTACACTAAAAAGCACTACAAATTTTAAAATTTATTTTCAGTTTTAAGTAATATATGAATTACAAAATTTAAAAAAAATTAATAATTTTATATTTACGTTTACTTCACAATGAGGTATAGCAAAGCGACGGCGGATGTTGAAGGCCTTCAATATCCGCCGTCGCTTTGCTATATATCATTATGAAATTGATATAGAAATTGAAATGAGCACGGAATAGTGTTACCATCCGACTCGCCGTCCGGGGATGTCGTGCGCGACCTGTCGACCCTTTTTTTTTTCTTTGCTTATACGATTCATTTGTAATCATTTACACCTCCAATATCCAAATATCCAATAGAGCTAGGTCACTTGCGTTACTCCTATCCAAGTCTCCCTAGTCGCTAACTGTAACTGATTTAGAACCGGCATGCACTGCAAATTATTCTTCGCATTGCAAAATGACATACGCATGCGTCAGGAACTTCTGTTCGAACAAACTTCACCGTCCGGGTTGGCGATTTTAAAAAGGTGGCAACACTAGCACTAATTTTTCATTACATATTCTGTGACGAAACTGAATTTTAGTCTTTTAAATTGAGATACCTAAATAAGGGGGGGCGGAATTTTCCTCCGCCCCGGGCGGCTGACACCCACGCTACGCCACTGGCTAAAACTTTCTATTCTTAAATAAACAAGCAATTTTACTTCTTTGATCACAAGTATATTTTTCAAATATCTGTAAGAAATATCTGGTATAACCGAAATGTTGATAAGTTTTAAACGTTTCTCGCCATAGCTATAAAAATCTAAATACTGTATGTTAAACTTAATAGATTGTCCGTCGTTTGTTTTCTAACTAATTCGTTTTAGGACCAGGGTTTACGGAAATTTCCAAAATCACTCTAATTGAACTAGAAAAATAATTTCAGTCCCCACCGTACTCGGTTAAGCTTTTGTTTAAGTAAAATTTAAGTAATATTAAGTGAAAAGTAAAATGCACCATCTTGCCCCACCCTTGGGATAAGGTGGGAACATTATTTTTATATACAGGAAGCACAAATTAAAATGGTTACACTGTCGTTTTCTTCAATATTGGCACAAGAACAATGTGCTCATTTATCACAACGACTACATTTAGCCCAACTGTCTGTAGATACAGAGTATAACCCTCCACAATAGAGGCATTCTGTGTCATTTGTCTTTTGTTTCTTGTTAGGCCTACCCTTGCTGAAGGGGCCCGTTTGTCGTCTCTTCAGCAATAAAGCCTGCCTCCGAAAATACTTCTGGATTCATCGGCCATATTCATGGTCAACCTGGGGTTAGACTTAGACGGGTACCCCATCTTGCCCTCAACGTACACTTTTCATACTGACTGCAAACACGGGTAAACTTCATTTCAAAACTAAACAATTACAGTCTTAGAGGTTACTTCGAATACCATAATATCTTCATCTGAAAGGTAATGTAAAAGTTCGCAATGATACTTACTTTGTAGAAACTTTTTAGCAGGTGTAAAATTAGATGAAGTACTGTATTGCTGAAACATGAAAAACGTTCTTACTTCCAAATAAAGAGAGCTATTTGAACGTTCTCTCGCTCCATGATCCATTTCGAAGTAGACATTTAGTTCCTCAAATAACAGCTAGATAATAGCTCATTAACCAAAAATGAAAAGACGTCCCCGTCTTACCCCATGACCCCATCTTGCACCACCTTCCCATATATATATTCCGCTACAGAGATTTTCTGTTAGTCGAACTCCTCGTAGATTTCTTGGCGAGTTTGAACGAATTAAGTGTCGATAGATAGGGATGGGTCTTCAGATGTGCAATAAACCTTTTGTTTTAGAATCTTATGATCCGTTCCGGAGATATTCCAAAAATTCCTAATCATTTCGTATGGAGTCGATAAAAATTTTTTGCAAGAATTTAGTATTGCGTTTACCGACCAGCCATCTCTGTATGCAGTTGACGAAAAATACAGTGGTCTTGATCATTCCAAACTTGTATGTCATTATTCCTTTCTTAACCAGAAGGGCTTGGGTTTTATTGAATTTATCCTGCTGCTCTGAGGAACTGGGATCCGGACGGGTCGATAAAGCCTCAGGAATTTTTCAGGTGGTGGTCAGTCCGGATATGTCGGGCCCCATGCTTCACCATTCTTCCGCCCCGTTGTGGTCCTGCCGGAATCCATAATGGGCTTACTAAAACATGGCCGGCCCACCAGTGGCCAAGCGGTTACGTTCCCCGAATACTGGGAGTTCGGTCGTGGATTTGCGCCTGGCCGGGACGGGATGGTTACGTGGAGTTTTCCGGGTTTTCTCCACGTCTGTAACGCCTAAGTAGAAGCCAATTACCCTTAAAACACCTGATCGCCCAAGTGTTGCGTTGCCGTAATTTAACAAACAACAACGATAAAACATGCCCTTTTAGTATCTACGGGCGGGGAGTTTTATAAAAGTCCACNAAAATTATAATTAAATATAGCTTTGTAAAGAAACGTACATAAAAATAACAAAATATTCTTTACTTTTTAAAGCTTAAAACAATCCACTTATTCAAATAGCTCCCTACGAGTGACTAATGGATGGAATCAGAGACGGTCCTGGTAAGTGCATGCACGCGGGCTGCCAAATCCCCAGGGTGCCGATACCGGTCAATGTCAAATGCCTCTTTTGTCGCATCACTAGTATACCTCAAAGGACGTGACAGGGTTGTTGTACATTTTAAACGTTTCTCACCACAGCTATAAAAATCTAAATATGTTAAACTTAATAGATTGTCCGCCGTTTGTTTTCTAACTAATTCGTTTTAGGACCAGGTGTTGTCCACGGAAATTTCCAAAATTTACAACTTTTCGGTCACGCTCGTTGAACTGAAAAAATTTGTCTTTATTACATCTAATATCTCGAAGAAATCAGTCCCCACTGTACTCGATAAGAGATTGGGTCGGTTAAGCTTTTAAGTAATATTTCGGCTCTTTCGCCAGGGTTTTATTTATGTCCCCAATTCCCTAATCGCTTAATTATTTAACTACTTCTTAAGTAGAAATAAGTCGAAATCAGTTACTTTGTACTCGAACATTTGTAGTCTCGGGAAAAACAAATTTTTATGACAAACGGATATATCAATCGTAAATGTAAGGAAAATAATTTCTAGAGCTTTTTCTGTACCTGGTGCATCTCTCTCATTCATTAAATTTAGTCGTAAATGATGCTATCAAAGTAACAGTTAATTTTTTAACATTATACAAGAATTGTACACATTTTTTTCTACATCCCCTTAAAGATGGGATATACGAAATCGTAATATCACTGGTTTAACATTGAATCCGTGAGTAATATAAAATCGGAGAGAATAAATATATCAAATATTTTAATGGATTTTTTTAAACTCCTGTCAATTATACAGAACTATCGTAAAAACATATCAGTAAATTCTTATCGGTTGGGTTAAGTTATAAATCTACTCGCGATTCGCCTAATCGGGCGAGGGCGGCCAAATATCTAGCGGGTAGGTGGCTAACAGCCCAGAACCGGTCCCGGATAGAATTGGATGCGGTATACGTGTAGCATCCACCCAAGGTCCTAGGCTTCCACCAACTAAACCGGGGTTTTTTTTTTAACTCTCCGCCCTGTGGGCACTAAGAGGGCCTCTTTTTGCAAGCCCATTATTGGTTCGGCCAGGCCCACAATGGAGCTGCTGATATGACGGGACCCGACATATCAGAACGGACCACCCCCGAAGGTTTCCTGGGGATTTTTCGACCCGTTCGGGTTCGAACCAGGGTCCCCCAGAGAGGTGGGTTGCCACTTTGACCGCTCGGCCATCCGGCCGCAAAGCTAAACCGGGTGAGCTTGGTGCTCTGTAAATCGCATGCGCGAATCTGGCTTTTTGGATGCTGACAATACAGCGCTTCCACTCCGCCACTAATATTCGAACATACAATAGCAATTTTTTTTTCACGTGTAGTATAGAAATTTGTAATAAGATACCTAATGCGGTTATAATAAAATATTGTGCGATTATTTTCATATAATTAAAATTAATATGTATTTATTTTTTAGAAAATACAAGGGAAGCGGCGCATCCACCGCTTCCAATGACGGCACGCCACTGGTAGTTATTATTTTCTACAGTAATGTGTGAATGTGACAACACAGAACAGAAGATGATTACAGTAATATTTTGAATTATGAACATGAAGACAGTTACAGATTGTTTTATATATCTTGGGTATTCGGTTGGGACTCTGGAAATTGTATTCAATAATAGAAAACTTTTTATAGGCCTGTATATTTTTCTATTAAAGGCTACATCCAGATCATGAGAAGAGAATCAGAAGCGCCGGAACAAAATTTTGAATGTGGGCAAAAGTAATTAAATTTTGCATCAATAATTGTAGATCTAGGATACATTTTTAAACGTCATAGAGCGCTGAACGAACGTTCTGCTGAAGTAGCTAATGCTGAAATCTTCATGACCAAAATAACCAAACGCATTATTTAATTTAAAAATTGCTTTACTGAGTGTGAGGACAAAATATATACTTTGTTTCCATGATACTCCGTTCTCGAGATTAATTAAAAAAAGACAAATGGACGTACGGACGGACGACAGTGGGAATTTATAGGTCTACAATTTTTTCAAATTGCAGCCCAATAATTCATTAAACGAATTAACATCAAATTTTTACTAATTTTGATACATTTATCCCGAATTTTCAGGGGAAAGCTTTGAATATTAGATGAGATTGGATTGATGGGATAAGTAAATGCAATCATGAGTAATCTGTCAAAGAGGATTGCGTGTCTCTCAGGAGTATTTTCTATGGTAAACTGGCGTCTAATTAGGTGTTAGACATGCGAAGAAACTCCGGAAAATTTCACGACTAGTCTGTTGGTGAGGCACGAACCCGCGACCAACTACCAATGTTCGGTAGTTTTGTCTCCTAGGAATTATTCCAGAATTATGGCATCTTTGAATAATGAGAGCAGAGATTAGTGCTCTACTTGAATTTCCAGTGCAAACCTTAAAATCTTAAAAGGCTAAGAACTCGGATGTGGCATTTTTATAGTTGGCAAAATAAAAGTGAAAAACTATGAAGAACGAATCATCAAATTTTATACAGTATGCCTAATGAAAAATATAATCGCCATGTTGAATTCTTCAAAATCTTAGTATTCAAGTACAGTATTTTAATTTTATTTAAAAAATTTTAATACCATAAAAATAAATAAGTATTTATGTATAGAAATCGGCAAATAATCTTAATTACTTGTAATTTTTTTTTAATTTACTTAATTCATAAATTTGCATAAAATTATATTCATACAGAACTTATAAATAGTTATAGATCACTAAATATCCTAGAAGAAATTATACAATTAGAAATTAATATATAAACGAATTAATATTAAGTATATTTTAAACATTTCTTCATCTTTTAAACTGTGCAGATTTATTTTTTCGGCAAGTTTTTCCTTTGGAAAATCCTAATTTGTATTTATTTCCATAATAAGTAATATTTTTGAATAAAATTAATATCATAATAGTTTCCTATATGAAGCAAAATCTATACACATTTCAGAATTAGAAGCAAAATTTAATTTTAGTGTAATTTTCAAAAGTACTAACTTTTAAAACGGTTGTGCCGAAACGTTCTTTTTTTTTTGGACATTTAATACGATAGAAATAGCAAAATGGTCTGCTGAAAACACACTAAAAAATGAATGGGGTTTTCTTTTTCTTACGGAATCTTCGAGTAAATCACTTCTTTCGTTCGATTTCTTTTTCTTGGGACATTTTTTTTTTTCTGGAACAGTGCGTCGGGGTCCTCGGGAATAACAATAATCAATCGGTTTCTAAAGTTTCGCAAGAAAAACAATAATCCGAAAGACGTGTTTCTCGGATATATGAAGGAACATTAAACACTACTAGCAGTGAAATTCAAGAAGGATCCACGTGGGTGTTGTCTGAAGAAATGACAAAAGAAGCTCTTTGCTAGGGTAATTGGATATCCGTTACAAAAAGAAAGATCAACAGAATAATTTTTCCTGATGTGCCCTAACAGAACTCGATGGCCAAAATATTGCAAAACACTTACGCGGTGGCCATACAAGTATTTGGATTATGTAGGCTCGTATTTCACTAATATAATATTTAATTATGGAGTCAAATCGATAATTACCAGCCTAAATCGCATTTATAAATTATCGAAAGTGTTTCGTAACTTTATTGAAGTCTTCCAGATGGATTACAGAATTGGAAATCTTCAGCAATCATGTTGAAGATTTTCATTCGCCAGAGAAAATGAACGTGACGTTAATTCTAGAATCAATAAATTCAATTCAATTTTATTTTAAAATCAAAAGATAATAAGTAGTTTGGGCTTTTGTAAAGATTTCATTCCGAAACTTTGAAAGTTAGCTGTTGTTTGTCTTTGCAAAAGCGCTGTTATGTAGTGAAATTGTTCGAAATTTTTTTTTTCTTTTCTTGTACAATTTTATTTTAAAATCAAAAGATAATAAGTAGTTTGGGCTTTTGTAAAGATTTCATTCGAAAACTTTGAAAGTTAGCTGTTGTTTGTCTTCGCAAAAGCGCTATTATGTAGTGAAATTGTTCGAAATTTTTTTTTTCTTTTCTTGTAAATGATCATTTTAAAATCATATTTGATAATATAATAAAATCTCTAATTGATAATTAATAGAATTTAGCAAATAAATTGCTCGAATTCTAAATTGTCTTAATTACTGTTAAGAAAATAAGAGGATCAAGCAGTTAATTGGGTAAATCTNATATTTATTAATGTCGTTTCTTATGAGAAATTTTATTTCGCTTTCTAGAGAAAAGTGAGCTGACTATGCTTTTGCTTATTTTGATTAGATAAAAAAATTCGCAGCCGGGCGACATTACTTTGGCAGATTACTCATATATTGCGGCGATCTGCCAAAGTAATGTCGTATCCCATTAAACCAAATCTGTTAATTAATGTCTATAGAGTAATGAAAGGTGTATCTTGTCAAGTCTACTAACATGGCTGGATTGTCAAGCGGTTAAGTTGTGGATCCGAGATCAAATCCAGATTGGTGAAAAACCCCGAGAATTTTCCTGAGGTCATCTGTTTTGGATATGTCGGGCGTCGTCCTTCATCATCTGCCCGAATTTTCATGACAAACTTTTTAAAAAATTAAAAGGCCTCTTAGTTCCCACAGGGACGAAAGAATTAAAAAGAAAAAGCTATCCATCATTGCGTCAGCTATCTGGCGGATGAGAAACGACAGATGCGATGGCTTTGCTAGCTATTTAGATAGAGCTCTACGTCATTGGTTTATATGGAGTATGCAGCCTTTCCGGCTATATTATTCCGAAAGAGCGATGGCATTATCATCCGATAATCTGGCCGAAGCTTTTTAAACTGCCCGGCTTTACGTGAGAGCGGGGAAATAATGCTTTCCGAGAGATTTTTTAATGGTAACTGGCGGAGAAAACCCGAAAAACTCCAGATGGCCAGGCGCAAACCCACGACCGAACTCCCAATGTTCAGGGAATTGAACAGCATGGCCACTGGTGGGCTTCACTATTTAGACAACAAAGCCATCTTTAAGTACCTTAGTCTTTTAGTGACATTGTCTTTATCTAAAACACGATTGTTCAAAACAATTGGTACTGTGTGAAGAAATTAAATTATACCGAATTCATTTAAAAAAAATTATTTAATATTTTAATAATACATATTATAACATTATTAATATTAATTTATTATAAATTTTACACAATTTTTATAAAAATTAAAATAAAAAGGAAAGAAATTAACATCTTACAACCGAAACGACGAAACATCACCAGACGATTTTGTATACGCATGCTCAGATAAGCGGTATCGCTTCCTTTTCAATTTTGTGGGTGTGTTATGTGAGTTTAATGAGTTGAAAGGCTCGTTTTGAAGTAAAGAACGTAAAATGGTAAGTGCGATTCGTACGTAACATCGTAATAATCTTTTAAGAACACGAATAAAGTACAATGCGCAAGTAAATTAAGCTATAAGCTTGTCGGTAGACGAACTTATCGTAACTTTATATTAACGTAGCCAAGCATCGCTTGGTACGGATAAATTTACAATATTTAAATATTTTCTGACTTATTTACTTGTTTATACACAAATATACTTATCTGGAGGTCTTTTACAAGTTATTATAATGAAATTATCTCGAGTAGAAGTGTTTTTCTTTGAAATTCTCATCAATTAGATGTAAATTCAGGAAAAATTGGTAATGGTGGAGCATTTATCTGTCAATAAAACACTAAATAAGACTTGTCTTGAGTGTAATTTGTTTTTGGTATCATCTAAATCACTACAATACTCCATATTTACTGTTATTCTGCTGAGTGCATTCATTATGTTAATATTATAACAGCTGTTTATGAATAAGGGAGAAAAAATGGAGAAATTTGAACACTCAGTCTGTCCGAAAATTAATTTCCATAACTTTTCCCTTCAACTGATGCACAACCGACTCGCGCAGATCACCCGAAAAGGGACTGCCCATGGGTACAGTCTGTTTTTGTAAATATGTGCTGTTATTAAATTGGAAGACCAAGGTATAACGTGAGGTGTGTGAGTTCTAAGATCTTTTCACGTTGCGCGGGTGCACCAAGCCTGCTTAGTAAAGATCTGTAAGAGCACAGAAGCACAGTTGCAGCTTTAATTACAGAACAGTTCAAGTAAAATTAATTATACATTTTGGATATAGTTAAGTTAATATGAAAATTTATAAGATTACTAGTCGTCTAGATAATTTACATAAATTGAATATTTTCTAGTATTAAGGTTTTGGAGGTTTATTTAATAAATCCAATTGTAAGAGCAGGAAATACTGAATCCAAAGTTGATCTTAATTCTTTATCACCTTTTGAATCTCTGTTAAATGACCACCTACCTATCTAAAGTAACCAAATCAAAACGTAATTGTTACTTGGTGGCCAAATATATATGTATGAAGTCTAAAACTGAGATATAAAGTTTTGAAAAATGTTTTCTCTCTATTAAATTTTTCACTCTAACATATTTATCATCCTGACTATGTGAAACAATTTTAAGTTGTTCAGTGTAAAAGGTAGTGATGGTTTATTTAGATATTTGTAACATCCAAATTATTTTAATAAAATTATAACTTTTAATAAACTAATAAATTATATTGTGTTGTAAATGTGTCTCTTTAATCCGATCAATTCAGTTGTGAATGTGTCTCTTTAATCTGATCAATTCAGTTCGGTTTTAGAAGAATATTTTAGAAGAATATTGGATACAAATGGATGGAGAAAACAGGTTTACCGTATTAATGTGAAAATGTATTTGAAGTGTTTTTAAATGCCTGTATTTTAAACTCTTTCCAACGTTACCCGTAATACACCGTGGTTTTAGAAGACAGAACCTTAGTTTTGAACTGAAAAGGAACTTAAAATACATATAAGTCCGAAATGCATATGTCAAAACAATAAAAGAAGTATCTAACCTGAAAGCTGTATTGATAGTCTACCAAACTGAATTGATCGGATTAAAGAGACACATTCACATCAAAATAGCAGCTACCATAAGTGATATTTTAGAATAATAAATTATAACTTTTTTACAATGAAACACAATGAAATAAAATCTAATCTGGTTATTTTAAACATTTTTTTTTTTTTTACACTCTTAAGAATGTAAGCTGCATTTTATTATGTACAATATTTAAAATTACATATAATGATTTTCTTAATTCAAAATTATATGAAATATTTTACAATATACAAAAAAACTGAACAATTATTATATATTTAATAAAAATATTGTTGCTGCTGTTGGAGATTTTCTTCTCTCACATATAATTTATTATGCAAATTTAAATATACTATATATTTTAGAATTGTAATTATCAAATTTAATAAACTTTTATTCTAAATTTTAATTTTTTTTTTTAGATTCGATTCATACTTATTCAAAATAGAGCTGGTAAAACTAGACTTGCAAAATGGTACATGAATTTTGATGATGATGAAAAGCAGAAGCTGATTGAGGAAGTTCATGCTGTTGTAACAGTCAGAGATGCCAAACATACAAATTTTGTCGAGGTAATTATTTATCATATATTATATCATCTATTCAAATCATATGATTTTTAATTTTTGAATTTTAGTTTCGAAATTTCAAAATAGTTTACCGTCGATATGCTGGATTGTATTTCTGCATATGTGTAGATGTGAGCGATAACAATCTTGCATATTTAGAAGCCATTCATAATTTTGTAGAAGTATTAAATGAATATTTCCACAACGTCTGTGAACTTGATTTAGTGTTCAACTTTTACAAGGTAAGACAGTTTTAGTACAGTAGAACCTTGAAAACTCGGCTCTCGATAACCCGGCACTCCGGATAACTCGGCCACACCCTGGCAGGGCAAAAAAATCCTTAGTTAATTAATTTTCATTATAGACAGCTTTATAAAAGTATAAAAGCTCTCATAAAGTATTTTTCTGAGGTCTGTCTTATCAGGTAAATTACTGTACACAGTGTATTCATTAATTTTCATTTTCATGTAGTAAAGGCTCTATGC